>NW_015387686.1:123389-132847 GCF_001527695.2 Protobothrops mucrosquamatus
GATACTCTGGCAAATAGCCACGAGCGTATTTCTTTTTTTGAGACATGGACTCACAATATTTTGTTTGAAGCTGTAGGCACGTGCTCACTCTCACAAATCTAATTGCGTACTGACCAGTGCGACCGCAAAGAAAAGAGCCTGCGCTGTGTATCGTCGTCTGCGCATGCCTCTTGCGCATCGTGGATTAGGTTTGGGGGGGGCGCCGACTACCAGCTCTGCTTGTCTGTTACAGCTGGGTGGTGTGGGGGGAGATGCGCGAGCTATTCTGAGACGAGGCTCTTTTGTTTGCGGTCGCACTATAGCGCCATTTAATTTCACTTACATAATGTGAACTAAACTTATGCGCGGGCGATACAAATAGTATATTTTCAGAAATTTAAATTGTCACGGGGAATTTTATGAAAACCTAATGAAAATGTTTTTAAATAATGCTATGAAAATTTTTTAAAAAGTCAATTAAATTTTTTAAAAAAGGAAAGTGCTTCAGTATCAGACAAAACCCCTACCGCCCACCATGAAAGCTGGAATGCCCACTAGTGGGCAGTAGGGACCAGGTTGACTACCACTGATCTAAGGTAGCGATGGCAAACTTTTTGAGCTCAAAAGTTTGGAAAATACCTAACATGACTTTGTAGACATATTACACACATTCATCCACAAAAGAAAGTGAAACAATTCTCCATCTCCTCCCCCATCTACACCACCCTGAACAGAGGAACTTGGTAACAGCACTAAGGCTGCATCTGAGGTAAAGGCCTTGACTTATCAAAAGAACTTTAAACTAAAACTGAGGGGGGTGACTAATCTTTAAGATCTTTAGGATCTAATCCTAAGCATAAACCCCAAGACAATGAAGTAGAGAATGATGGTAAGGAAGAAAAACTCAGATATAAAGTAGGAGATATAGGAAGTGTTGTGTCCTGGGCCTGCTGAATGACTCAGCAGGCTCAGGAAGCTGCAGACCACATGGTTGCCCGGGACCAGACAGGCTGTCTCCAGCCTTGTGGACATGCACAAGGCGGGAGAATGCCATGGAATGATTGGCTGACGCTGTCCCTGCCAGGGGACTATAAAAGGGCCTGCGCCACTTTTGTTCTCTGTTCTGTTGGTGAATTGCAAATAAAGGAAGACTGTTTTTGTTACTCCACTTTGTCTCCATGCCTCTTCTTTGGGAACAGAACTTTGGCGACGAAGGTGGGATAGCTGCAAGGAAAACGACAAAGAAAAAAGCTGGGCTGACTTACAAGAGAGAGGCCTGAAGCGCTGGGAAGTTCGGCGTCCGGAGATTGCGACTCTGCCTGCCAGTACGAGAATGCTGGAGGTGAGCTCAGCAAAAGGGGCCCCATCTCAAACCTTGCAGCTAGAGGCATCGACGAAGCTTCAGGGCAGCAGCAATGTCCAAAATCGGCTGTCTCTCGGAATTTGATACATCACATCCAGAACGCTGGAGTTCCTACATGGCTCGAATGGAGAATTACTTCCGAGTAAACCAAGTGAGGGAAGATGGCCTCAAAGCTGCTACTTTACTGTGTGTCTGTGGGCAAGAGACTTTCGATATAGCTGAGAATCTGGTCGCCCCGGCACCACTGGAATCAATTGCTTATGCTGAATTGAAGAAGATGCTGCAAGAACACTTTGAACCCAAGCTCTCAGTGATTGCATGGTGACACGCATTTGAGCAGAGGGACCAGAGGTCTGGTTAGTCTGCTACGGACTTTATTGCTGCGCTCCGATAAGCAGCTAGGCCTTGCGAATTCAAGGACCTGGAAGAAAGGCTGCGGGATCGTTTAGTTTGTGGACTAAGAAGTCGTGAGCTGCAGCAGAAGATCTTTGCCAAAGAAGATGTCTCTTTCCAAGATGCCTTGAGAGAGATTGCAGCTGAAGAAGCAGCGGGCGGCACTGTGAAGGCCTTGCGGCTCGCTAGGAACCCTCCAGCGGCAGCCTCCGTCCATTAAAAGGTCGCTCAGGAGGAATCCGAACAGGATCCAGAAGAGGAGGTGGACAGACTTCAGCAGACAGTGGAGAGGAGGCCTAAGGAGCATCCTGAAAAGGCAACTTCATTCCCTTGGTGTTTCGGATGTGGAGGATATCACAAGCACTCCGACTGCCGTTTCCGCTCCACCATTTCCCGGGCATGTGGCCGGCAAGGCCACATTGCCTCCATCTGTTTGGGTCGCCAGAAGGACCGGTCTTCAGAATAATTGCTTCAGAAAGGTACCAGGGTCCCCAGCCAACATAGGGTGGGTTTCTGCGCATTGCGCAGGAGCATTTTCAAAACTGGATCACATAGGCCGCTTAGGAAGAAGCTTCACATTGACGTGAAGTTGCAGGGGGTTCCCCTCTCGATTGAGTTGGACACAGGATCCGCTTTATCGATAATTTCCCTAGACACTTTCAAAAAGATTTCCAGTAGAAGTGGCCTATGAGTTAAACTCAGGCCATCCAATTTAATCCTCACTGACTTCCAGAATTCCAGAGTCTGCGTGAAGGGGGAGGCCACGCTCAAGGTGCAGCGTAAAGATTTTGAAGAGTTGCTAGATGTGGTGGTAGTTGGGGGTGATCGCACGAGTCTTATTGGACTCGATTGGTTTGAGGCCCTTGGGATTCAAGTGACTGGACTTCACAGTCTGCAAATGTCAGGCCTTGCAGGAGTTTGCAAGGAGTTTGCTGATGTATTCAGTTCAGAGCTTGGCTCATACAAGGGGCCTCCCATTGCTTTACGTTTAGACCCAGCCATCACATCCATTCTCATTAAACCACGAAGGGTGCCCTTCACCTTAAGAAACAAAACTGATGCAGAGCTGGACAAGCTGCTCCAGCAGGGAATCTTAGAGCCTGTGGACAGTAGTCCATGAGAAACCCCCATAGTCACGCCTTTAAAGGCAAATGGAGAAATCCAAATTTGTGCAGATTACAAGTGCACGCTTAACAAAGCCTTGAAGCAGCACGCCTACCCAGTGCCGGTGGTGAGCTACATTCTGGCCTCCCTCAAAGGAGGCCATATCTTTGCAAAACTTGATTTGGCTCGGGCCTATCAACAGTTACCAGTTGATGAGGCAACAGCTGAGGCCCAAACAATTATAACACACCGGGGAGCTTTTAAAGTGAAAAGGCTGCAGTTTGGGGTTAATGTAGCCCCTGGTATTTTCCAGAGTGTAATGGAGCGTACGCTCTGTGGCATTCCTGGAGTCTGTCCCTACTTCTTCTTTTTTTAAATAAATTTTTATTAATAATACAAAATTAAAAACACATTGGACATAGATATGACATCACTGGTTCCATACATCTTCCAACATTTTACAATAGTATTAGTACTCATATAGAAATATAGTTTTTGAACTTTGCTCACTATTTATAATGTACTATTAACACTTTTTCCCTTATTTCTATATATCTATTTATCTTTTAAATATACATTTGTCTATAATCTATATTTTATTCTAGCGCTATACATTTATCTTGGCTACCCTCTTATTGTCTATCCAATCATAAAATTGTTCCCAGATTTTATAGTACTTGGTTTCACTTTTGTCCTTGAGTTCCCATGTAAGTCTATCCATTTCAGCACAATTGAAAATTTTCAATAATATTTCCTCTTCGGTTGGAGTATCTTTCTCTTTCCATTTTTGAGTGAAGGCTATTCGTGCCGCTGTTACTATATGTAGTAAATAATTTGTGTCCTTCTTATATTTTCTTTCTATAATTCCCAATAAGAAAATTTCCAGTTTGGCTTCTATATCTATTTGCAAAATTTCTTCCAACCACTTCTTTAATAAGTTCCATTTTTTTTGTGCCTTTGGGCATTGCCACCACATGTGGTAGTAATTCCCAATGGTCTCTTCACACTTCCAGCATATCGAGGATTTCCCCTTGTTCATTCATGCTAATCTTGTGGGAGGGAGGTAGCCCCTGGTATTTTCCAGAGTGTAATGGAGCGTATGCTCCGTGGCATTCCTGGAGTCTGTCCCTACTTAGATGACATCCTCATTGCTGGGGAGTCATCTGAGAATCTGGCTGAGAGGTTGAGGGCTGTCTTGCTGCACTTCCACCAAGTGGGGCTGAAGCTTAAACAAGGCAAGTGTAAAATTGGAGTCACATCCACTGAGTTTCTGGGGTTCTGTATTGATGCTGAAGGCATCCATCCTGCTGAATCCAAGCTCAAAGCAATTCAGCAGGCCCCAAGTCCCAAGTCCAAAAGCGAACTTCAGGCTTTTCTGGGACTATTAAACTTTTATCATTCATTCCTTCCTCACAAGGCTGCAGTGGCTGAGCCATTATATCAGCTCTTGGATAAACAGGCTCCATGGCAGTGGACAAAAGTCCACGAAAGGAGTTTTGCAGAGGTCAAGGCCTTGCTCTCTTCAAATGCAGTTTTAGCACATTTCAATGAGCAATTGCCTGTGTGCATCGCATGTGATGCATCCCCTTATGGGGTTGGGGCTGTGCTCAGTCACCTGAAGGCTGATGGGACACAAGTCCCTGTGGCCTACTACTCCAGAACTCTTTCATCTGCTGAGCGTAATGACGCGCAGATTGACAGAGAAGCCTTGGCCATAGTGGCTGGCATAAAGAAATTCCATGACTTCTTATATGGCCACCACTTCACGGTCTACACAAACCATAAGCCTCTGCTGGGTTTGTTTACAACAAACAAACAAACCCCTCACATAATATCTCCTAGAATGCTGAGATGGTCAATTTGCCTGTCAGCATATGACTACACTCTGGTGCACAAACCAGGCAAAGAAATGGGCCATGCGGATGGCCTCAGAAGATTACCCCTACAGCAGGTAGAGGCAGATCCTGTTCCTGCTCTGCACATTCTCTCCATTCAGGAATTGCCTGAGTCTCCCCTCAATGCTAGGGACGTGACTGCAGAAACTGCCACTGATCACACGGTAACACGTGTGCTGACATGGGTGTTGTCAGGATGGCCTGACATGTGTCCAGGTACAGAGTTCCAGAGTTTCTGGAAGAGGAAGCATGAGCTTTCCACCTTCAAGGGTTGTCTTCTATGGGGAAGCAGGGTAGTGATCACCACCTCATTGAGGACTAGAGTCTTGCTCTCTCTACATGAGGGACATCCCGGAATTGTCCGGACGAAGGTGCTCGCGTGCAGCCATCTGTGGTGGCCTGGGCTTGATAAAGAGATCGAGGCCCAGATTCAGGGGTGCCAAACATGCCAGCAGTCTAGGCCTGAAATGCCCCAGGCCCCTGTACATAGGTGGGAGGAGACACATGCCCCTTGGTCGAGCATTCATATCAACTATGCTGGGCCCTTTCAGGGGCAATTCTTCCTTCTCCTCGTGGACAGCCATTCCAAGTGGCTAGAGGTCATTCCTGTCTCCTCCACTACTACTGCTAGGACCATCCAGGTGCTGAGAGGAATCTTTGCCTCCCATGGGCTTCCAGACGTCCTTGTCTCCGACAACGGACCCCAATTCACTTCTTCTGAGTTTCAGGCTTTTCTACAGGCCAACTTGATCTGGCACGCCACTTCAGCATCGTTCCGTCCAGCTTCCAACGGCCAGGCTGAGAGTATGGTGCGCACCACAAAAGACGCTCTCAAGAGATTCACTCATGGCAGCTGGCATCACAGGTTAGCTGACTTTCTTCTTTGCCAACGCACCACACCTTGCACAGCCATTGGGAAGAGCCCAGCCTCATCACGAAACTGGACAGGTTACACCCAGACGGGGTGGCTTCACAGGTTTCACAGCCATGGGCACCTAGGAGACTACAGATGGGCGATCCGGTCTGGGCAAGGAACTCTGGACCTGGACATCTTTGGGTAACAGCAGTGGTATGCAAGGTCTCTGGGCCACTGTCCTACGAAGTGGCCTTGGATGATGGTCGTGTGATACGACGTCACATTGACCAACTGCGCTGGAGGCTGCCCAACAACACTTCCGCTCCTGGCTCTGCTCTCGGGGGGGAGGAGGACCACAATTACGATCGTGGACCACAGTCTCTCCAACCAAGCAGACCTTCACATGCTTCAGCACATGTTCCAGAAGGGGGTTTTGCCATGGAGGCAGCTCCTGACTCTGGCATAGACACTGGGTCACTGGGACATTGCTGTCAATCAGCTTCTCAGGCCACTCCACCTGCTGGTCTTGGGCTCGAGGGACAGTGCTCCCAAGAGGGGTCCATTGTGGGCTTGGGGAATTCCACCCCACCACTGTACTCAGGGACTTCCACTCCCCCAAGGAACTCTGGTTTGGGTTCAGAGGATCCAGCCAGTCAGCAGTGGGGCACCAAAGTCCTGGTCTGCCTAGCCTGGCAGGTGAGCTGGCAGCCCAGGCATACACACTGGCTCCAAGAAGGTCAGAGCGGGTCAAGGGTCCACCCAAACACTTAAAGGACTATGTGAGGTTCCTGTCACGTATGGGGGAAGCCTAGTAGTTCTCTATCAGAATACACTCAAAAGAAGGGTGTTATACTTTATGGTACTATAAAGTATGATGTATTATTGTTGGAATAAAGAGATGTAAATCTTGGGTTGCCTGTGAGCAGGCATAACTGTATTTAAAATAACAACATGCTCAATTGAACATGTATATATATGTATGGATGTACAAATAATAAGTGTGTACTTATTTTTTAATCCAAGGGGGGAGGGGTGTTGTGTCCTGGGCCTGCTGGATGACTCAGCAGGCTCAGGAAGCTGCAGAAGGGCCTGGGCAGACCATGTGGTTGCCCGGGACCAGATAGGTTGTCTCCAGCCTTGCGCGCATGCGCAAGGCAGGAGAATGCCATGGAATGATTGGCTGACGCTGTCCCTGCCAGGGGACTATAAAAGGGCCTGCGCCGTTTTTGTTCTCTGTTCTGTTGGTGAATTGCAAATAAAGAAAGACTGTTTTTGTTACTCTGCTTCGTCTCCATGCTTCTTCTCTGGGAACAGAACAGGAAGCATACCCAGAGTCAGTCTTATAGGAATCAAATACCTATATTCAAATGCCCAAAGTTTTAGAATGAACAAAATGAACTTGTAATACTAGTAAATGAGGGTAAGTATGGTAGAATTACTGAAATTTAGTGGGATGAAATGGATGACTAGAATGTACTGATGGAAGGATACAAACTGTTCAAAAGAAACAGACCTAACAAAAGAGGAGGTGGAGCTGCATTATATGTAAGAGATAATTACATCTCTACAGAGATGCACAAAACCAAAAATGAAAGTCTCCTAGAATGCATATGGGTCAATATAAAAAGAAAAAAGAATGACATTGCCATAGGCCAGTGGTGGCGAACCTTTTTGAGACCGAGTGCCCAAACTGCAACCTGAAACCCACTTATGCATAGCCGGGTGCCGGGGGCATGGCCAGAGTGGGCATGGCCACAGAGTGGGCATGGCCAGAGAGTGGGCATGGCTATGGTAGTCATGGTAGTGTGGGTGGGCGTGGCCTGGGTGGGCGTGGCCACCTTGATGTTGCTCATGGGGAGGGACACCTGTGGGGGCCGGGCAGGGTTGGGGGAAATCCAGGAGGTCTCTGGCAGGTGGGACGGTGGGCAGGAGGCTCGTCCTGCAGGGTGAGGCGAGGCAAGGCAAGGCGAGGCAGGGGGCAGGGCAGGGGTGCCATTGCCGCAAGGCGATGCCTGACACCATCGGCCCCCCACACAGCAAGCGCATGGGGGCCAACAGTGTCCATCAGCAGCCACAGCCTGCCCACCCCTCAACCGGTGCACTCTGGGGCTCTGCAGTCCACTGCCAATACCGGGTCAGCCCTCCAGCAGCAGGCCAGAGTAGGGGAGGGGGGAGGCATGTGATGCAACCGCCGGACGTGCCTACTCCATTCCATCTGTTTTTGCTTGCAATTGGAGAGCAGGTTGCTGCTGGTCATCTCCTTGCCCCCCTCGCAGATCTTGCCCTTGGCCCGCATGTGGAGCCTGTTTCCCTTGCACACCAGATGCACTTTAGTCCCGCCTCGGGCTGCCGGAGCCAGCAGCTCATGCAGGTCCATTAGGCTACCACTGCTGCCTGGAGCACTTGGCCTGCCCAGCACAAAAGAGGTAAAACGGCTGGCTAGCAAGCTCAAGTAGAGGTGGTAGAGCACGCCCATGCCCAGCAAGCCAAAGGCTACCCCAAGCGGGGAAAGCCGGATCTCCATCGGCGCCATGGCCCCCCAGTCCCAGCTAGGCTTGTGTGCCTCTCTCCATCTCTGCTGGGCCTGGGTGGCCATGACGCCGATGGGGATCTGGCTTTCCCCACTTGGGGTGATCTTTTGCCTGGTGGCCCTGGGTGTGCTTTACCACCTCTAAGCCTAAGCGGGGCTTCCTAGCTGACTGCTTTGTGCTGGACAGGCATGCAGCTCTGGGCGGTGGCCTAATGGACCTGCGCGAGTAGCTGGCAGCCATGGTAGGTACTGAGGTGTGCAGGAGGGGGGTCGGAGAAAAAAACCCTGATCCCACATAAGGTGGATTATTTTCTCTGCCATACTTTTCAAACTCTCTTTAAAGTTTACTTACTGCAGAATGTGGATCCTTCCCATTCTGCTGCATCAAGCAAAACAATCTGGCAGCGAAACTCCCCTCCATCCCACGTAAGGAGGCTTCTCTCCTCTCTCCTTGGCTTTTTGTTCCCAGACAGTCTGGCAGCGAACAGCCAAAGGGAGTGGAGAAAAAAACCCTGATCCCACGTAAGGTGGATTATTTTCTCTGCCATACTTTTCAAACTCTCTTTAAAGTTTACTTACTGCAGAATGTGGATCCTTCCCATTCTGCTGCATCAAGCAAAACAATCTGGCAGTGAAACTCCCCCCATCCCACGTAAGGAGGCTTCTCTCCTCTCTCCTTGGCTTTTTGTTCCCAGACAGTCTTGCAGTGAACATCCAGTGGAGAAAAAAAAATCCGGTCTCAGGTAAGGTGGAGTATTTTCACTTGTCACGAGCAGGGAGAAAACCCAGTTTTTTTGAGACACCAGACCAGCGTGCATTCAACCGCCTTGCTTGCTGCAAAGCCAGATTGCAGCAAGGAAGGAAGGGATTGGAGGCACGTGAATGCACTCTAGTCTGGCCATTTCTGGGCCCATTCTCCGAACTGAAAATAAATTAGGTACCTATTCTATGGAATGAATCCCACCACTGGGGTGGGGGTTTTGTGGGATTGTTACTGACGGGCGGTAAGATGGTAAGTTCAAGGAGGCCATCATATTCCATTCAGCCATGGGTTGGCTTTTCCGTGATACAACTGTTGTGTTTTAAAAAATAGTTTAAAAGTCAAGGGAAAAAAACGCAGTGAGAATGAGAAGCGCCCCGAATATGACTGCTAAAGATAAAAAACAACTTATGCAACTATCAGGTTTTGAAGTGGTTAGTAAGGTTAAATATTTGGGAATTTTTTTATCCTCCTCTAACATGAAACTTTATCAGAACAATTATGAGAAATTGTGGAAATCAGTACAAAAAGACTTATCAATGTGGAAAAAACTTCATTTTTCCTTGCTGGGTCGTATT
>NW_015387686.1:133825-139118 GCF_001527695.2 Protobothrops mucrosquamatus
GTGGAATATAGGTTAGGTTTTTAGATAAAAAATTTTTTTCTTTTTATACATATACATATATTTCACCTACTTATGTAGAATTATATTTTGTGGAGTTAGGGATATTAATATAAGGTTACTTTTAGATGAATAGTATCCTGGGATTAGGTTTGGGAAGTCCGGGTGGGGGGTGGGGGGGGGTTTCAATTGTGATGTACTTATGATGTGTTCTTTTTCTTATGTTGAAAATAATAAAAAAAAATTTGAAAAAAAAAAAAAAAAAAGAATGAGAAGCGCCCCGCCGCCAGCCACTACTTTCCCCACTCCCACCCCAACAGAGTGCTCCATCGCCGCCACCACTCCGACCCACCCCTCACATGGAGCGTCCTGCTCCTGCCTCCCCAACCCTCGCACAGAGCATCCTGCTCCCACCGCCCCAATCCTTGCACGGAGCGTCCTGCTCCCGCTGTCCCAACCCTGCATGGAGCGTTCTGCTCCCACCGCCCCAACCCCTACACGGAGCATTCTGCTCTTGCCGCCCCAACCCTCGCATGGAGCGTCCTGCTCCCAGCGCCCCAACCCTTGCACGGAGCGTCCTGCTCCCACTGCCCCAACCCCTGCACGGAGCATTCTCCCACCGCCCCAACTCCCCCATGGAGTGTCCTGCTCCCACCGCCCCAACCCTTGCATGGAGCGTCCTGCTCCCACTGCCCCACCCCCTGCATGGAGCGTTCTGCTCCCGCCGCCCCACCCTCGCATGGAGTGTCCTGCTCCTGCCACCCCAATTCCTGCACGGTGCATTCTCCCGCTGCCCCAACTCCTGCACAGAGCGTTCTGCTCCTGCTGCCCCAACCCCTGCATGGAGTGTTCTCCCACCGCCCCAACCCTTGCATGGAGCATCCTTCTCCCACTGCCCCGACCCAACCTTCGCAGAGCGCCCTTTCACGCTCCACTTGCAAGGCCCTGTCCACCGTCTCTTTCAATTTCCCTTCTTGCCACCAGATATTTTCCATCCATTCCTTTGAGTCAGAGCTTTGGGTGGAGATTGGCCACCTGTGCCCACCAGGCCCGCCCACCAGGCTCGCCACCCCACACTGACCATGACCGCCGGCCAGCCACTGCCTCTCCTGCAACTTCCCCCGTGGTTGGGATGCAGTCAAGTTTGTCGCTGCCGGCACCTATAGGCTGTCCGCCAAGCGCAGCTGCAGCTTACCATGGAGGGACGAGCTCCTCCTCCTCCGCGAAGCCCCACCCTGCCTGCCTGTAAGTGAGGCATGTCTGCACTGCTGCACAGGGGGAGGGGCACCTCCCTAACAGCAGCTCCAGGCTGGCTGGTGTTGGCGACCATGTGTGCTGGGGCGATGGCATGTGCCCACAGAGAGGGCTCTGCGTGCTGCCTCTGGCACACATGCCATAGGTTCGCCACCATTGCTACAGGCGTATACTACAGGCCACCCAACCAAGCAGAAGCAACAGAGGAACTTTTTGCTAACCAGTAAACAAATGTATGTAGGAAACACACCACAATAGTAATGAAAGACTTTAACTACCTTAACATCAACTGGGAAACAAACTCTGCAGCAAGTGGGAGATTGAACAGGTTCCTGACCAATCTGGCTGATAACTTTGTCATACAAAAGGTAGAGGAGGGAACTGGAGGGACAGTTATACTGGATCTAATTCTTATTAATAGAGAAGAAATGATAGAGAGGGTTGAAATTGCCAGAACTTTGGGGGAGAATGACCATGTCATATTGGAATTCAATATAATGAAAATGCAAATAATAGAACATAATCAAACCAACATCTCAGCCTTTAAAAGAGCTGATTTTAGCAAATTTACAGAAAGCTTGCAAAGAATTCCCTGGATTAAAATCTTAAAAGGGAAAACAACTCAAGAAGCTTGGAAAACTCTGAAAAATATGATTATAAAAGCCCACTTCAGTCAAAACCACTGGAAAAAAAACAAGAAATCCAAGAAGAAACCAGCATGATTATACAAAGAACTTTCTCATAAACTGAAAGACAAAAAGGATAAGTACAAAATATGGAAAGAGGGACACATTACTAAGGCAGAATACCAACAAATAGCCTAAATTTGCAATGATGAAGTCAGGAAAGCTAAGTCTCAGAATGAACTAAGATTACAAATAATAAAAAAAGTTTCTTTCAACTTTTTAAAAAACAAGAAAAAGTCAAAGAAACACTAATGAAAGAAGATGGCAAGAAAGTAACAGGAAGTAGAGAGAAAACAAAGCTACTTAATTCATTCTTTGCATCTGTCTTCACGCAAAAACATAATACAGTCCAACCTACCAAAAACATAACTGTAAAAACAGATTAGGAATACAAATTAAAATAAATAAGAAAATGGTAAGAGAACACCTATCCATTCTAGATAGCTTCAAATCACCAGGACCTGATGGATTACATCCCAGAGTTCTGAAGGAGCTGGCAGATGTGATTTCAGAACCATTGAATCATATCTTTCATAGATCCTGGAGCACCGGGGAACTACCAAAAGACTAGAAAAGGGCTGATGTGGTTTCCATCTTCAAAAAGGGAAGGAAAAAACAGATTCAAGAAACTACAGACCAATCAGCCTGACATTAATACCTGGGAAGATTCCGTGAAACATAATTAAGCAACAGATCTTTAAAAACATAGAAGCAAGCAAAGTTGTAACCAGAAACCAATGATCTGTCAAAAACAGATCATGCCAAACAAATCTTATTTTATTCCTTGACAAAGTGCATAAATAAGTGGGCCAGTGAAATGCAGTGGACATAGTTTACTTGGATTTCAGTAAGGCATTTGACAAAGTATGCCACAACCTGTTTTTTAGTAAGTATCACACAATATGGATTTGTAATTGGCTGACAAACTGCAGTCAACATGTAGTCCTTAATCTACATGGAGGGAAGTGAACAGTGGGGCAGTCCAAGCTTCCATTTTAGACCCAGTATTCTTCAACATCTTCATAAATGATTTAGATGAGGGAATAGAAAGGGAACTTATCAATTTTGCAGATGACATTAAACTGGCAGGAATAGCCAGCAACCCAGAAGATAGGCTCAAGATCCAGACTTGAACATTGGGCTCTATCTAACAAAATGAAATTCAATGAAGAGAAAAGTAAGGCAAAAAAATCAAATGCACAGGTATAGAGTAGGTGGTATCTGGCTCAATAGTAATAACTGCAAGAGGGATCTTGGAATTCTAGTGGACAGACACTTAAATATGAGTCAGCAATGTGCAGCAGCAGCCAAAAAAGCCAATGCAAACTTAGATTGCATTAACAGAGGGATAGAATCAAGATCATGAGAAGTAATACTATTGCTTTATAAAGTCTTAGTAGGACCACACTTAAAATACTGCATCCAGGTTTGGTCACCACATTATAAAAAAGATGTTGAGACTCTGGAAAGAGTGCAAAAAGATTATTAGTGGGCTGGAGGCTAAAACATATGAAGAACAGGAACTGGATATGTCTAGTCTAGTGAAAAGAAGTATTAGAGGTGGCATCATAGCAGTATTCCAATATTTGAGAGACTGCCACAAAGAAGAGAGGATCAACATATTTTCCAAAGCACTAGAAAGCAACAGAAGAAACAGTGGATAGAAACTAATTAAGGAGAGAAGCAACCTAGAACTAAGGAGAAATTTCCTAACAGTGAGAACTATTGCTTGCCTTCAGAAGTTGTGGGTGTTCCATCACTGGAGGCTTTTAAGAAGAGACTGGACAGCCACTTGTCTAGAATGGTGGCCTATTGTTATTCTGACTTCAGCCCTAGCACCCCCACTGCCAATCAAAAAGGCCACCTCACATCATTTCCCAAGACTGACATTCCTCATGATCCAGCACTCACTAAGATGTGTCACATTTGTCATGCTTCTGTTAAGTCAGTGTTCTTTTTCTGTTGACACAAGCCCCTGTGGCATACCTGAAACTGTCTTCAGTCACACAAAGCCTTTGTATTTGAAGGAACCTCAGAAAATGCTGTTCTTTGACCTTTGCAGCCTCCAAAAATTATCTGATTCTTAGAAGCTGCAAAGGTTATGCAAGAGCATAGCTGTCAGAATCCAGTTATATTTCATTTCTATCTATCTTCTCTGATATAAAACCAATTCTTACTCTCTCCTGGATCCTGTCATACTACGAAGGGGGAGGGGGGTATGCATGGTTTTTTTTTTATTACTTTCATTTCCTCTATTCACTACAAAGTAACCTTTTGTTGATTCGCTTCGGGTATGCTAACCATAACAATGTAACCATTTGCCTTTCATCCTATGCCCCTCTGAACTTCTCCTTCTTACTGGCCAGCGAGAGAAGGGGGGGGAGATGCAGCATCCGGGATCTGTGTGAGGAGATGTTGAATGATCGTGCCAATGGAGCCAGATTGATGTTATCTTTCCTGGAGTTAATACTTAGAAATCTGCCGGTTTGAATCGCCCGGAAGAACTGCGGGGTGGGGGGCTGCTTAAAACATTGATCTGTAAGGGAATCCCTCAGATCCTGTCTATCATGCCTGCTATCAATTTCTCTTAATAAAAGTCCCTGTTGGAAAAAACCGTTTCCAAGAGTTCTGCTTTTTTTTTTTTCTTTTTTTTATTGAAAAGTTTTATAAAAGTTACAATATAAACCCCAAAACCAACCCACCATAACCCCCCTCCCTCCCCCACTTCCCAGAGCTGAATACAGGGTTACAAATATAATAATCATAATCTAACTAACATTAACCAACTATATAAATAACTAAGTCCATAATGCGCTTTAACTCCCCTTTAACATAAATATAATAATAATAATTAAAACATAAACAAATTAGTATCCTGATTATTAAACAATAGAATATCCATATTGTTAAACAATACTAATACTAAAAGTAATAATAATATCATATAATTAAAACTAATAAAAATTTCACTATAATAAACTATTAATACTAATAATACTCTAAAATTTACTCATAAGCTAAATGGAAATTTTTAGTCCCATATTTATTCTGAATATAATCTATCCATCTTCTCCAAACCGAAATGTATCTTTCTTGTGAGTGATCCTTCAAATAGGCAGAAATCTTAGCCATTTCTGCTAAATTTGACATTTTAAGTGTCCATTCTTCTATAGTAGGCAAGCAATCCTTCTTCCAATATTGCCCTACTAATAACCTTGCAGCTGTTATCAAATTCAACATCAAATTAGTTTCTTTAGTATCACAATCTGTAATAACACCCAACAAAAATAATTGTGGAGTGAACTTTATCTTTCTCTTGAAAATCTTTTGAATGTTCCACCAAATCTTAATCCAAA
>NW_015387686.1:139218-145498 GCF_001527695.2 Protobothrops mucrosquamatus
ATGTAAATTAGGATACATACAAGACAACGTTTTAGGATCCAGATGCCATCTATAAAACATTTTGCAAAAATTTTCTCTTAAATTTTGGGCCTGGGTAAATTTTGCATTTCTAACCCAAATTACCTCCCATATATCCAGTGAAATCGGTTCTTGAAAATTTTGGGCCCACTTTACCATACAATCTTTAACTAATTTCATTTCCGAATCCATCTCTATTAAAGCATTATAAATTCTCTTTATATGCGCTAAGAGTTCTGCTTTCTTAAGATGTGGATTGAAGTGGGTCCTTACATTAGACAGGATCTGCAGTAATAGTCAACCTGGAAGGAAGAACCTTACCGGGGACTTTGCAAAAAATGCAATGTCAGACGATGAGGCAGGGAAGGGAGAAACCCCCATGGAGAGGGAGCCTTCCCCCCGATCGAAAACCTGCCAGCTGTCGGGATCTGAAATGTCATACTCCTCAGGAGAAGAGGTGGTGGAGACGTGTAACCACAAACCTTGGTGGTCAATGGGCATTGGAAAGAAAGGCGAGTGGGAAAAGAGATCGAGAAAGGTGACCCTGAGATGGGCCCCTCACCAACCAGAATGGAAGCAGGAGATGGAGAAATCCCTGCACGTTAGTGAAGAGGAAGGAAGTTGGGCACAGCACTCAAACTGGATCCTAGAGAAAGCTATCAACCTGATGAAAAGAACCCTCAGCTCTCTAGAGGAGGAGAATTCTGAGCCCCATGGCTGCACCAGCACCTGGAGCTGCAGCTGGAAAGACACTGAGGGGGAATTGGAACCTGTAGTCCCGGGGACATCCGCTGATCCAGTAGCGACCATTTCAGCAGCCCCCACTCCCCGCCAACCTGTAGATGGCAATCCGGATGGAAAACAATACCACTGGTGAAGGCACCGATCCATTCAAAGACTCCCACTGCTGGATGCGAAATTCAAGAGGGAACCGATACGCTTGGGGTTTCTCCTAACCCAGGTCCTCAGCTACATAGAGGAATATGGGCGGCACATCCCTAGTGACAGAGCCTGCATCTGTATTGTGCAATCTGCTCTGGACGGACCGGCCGCAGATTGGGTGTTGAATTTGCACGATTCCAATGCCTCAGAGCTCAACGATTTCAACCATTTCATGTCCTCTCTGAGAAGGCAGTTTGAGGACCCCCTGGCTGATCGCAAAGCCTGCGAAAGAATCAAAATGGTGAGACAAGGCAGACACCCAGTAGCTGAATATACGCAAGAATTCTGGGCCATTGCCAGCAAGCTGAACTGGCCTGAAGACATCCTCCTTAACCATTTCAAAGATGGCCTAAATTACGACCTGTATGACATTTGCCTGCCTCAGGGGGACCCCCACCAATGGTACGTCCTGGCAGAGGAAGCAGAGATCGACCTACTGAAGAGGCACCACTGAGGAAAATCATGGGACCACTCACTGCCTGAGCCAACGCGCGAGCCAGCCAAGCCACCGGCTACAGCCAAGAAGCCAACGGGCTGCTTCAAATGTGGGAGAGAGGGGCATCGGGCCGTAGAATGATGCTCGAAAGCCCCTCAGCACAATCCAGACCGATCACTGACCAGGAAATCTGGGAAGTCCCCAGCCAAGCCATGAGAGCAATAGAGGCTGTGGAGTCCCCAAGCTCTGGCCAACGTGGGGAGAGAATTCCAGCTTATACCGCAGGGCCAGTGGACACCTTGGATGACAGTTTAGAGGGCGAACCCCTGGTAAGTGGACCCATCACACCCATTCTCAAGACTGTGACTGTATTAACTCTCTCCATACCCGGAGCTGTCAAAGTGAAAGCCTTAATAGACTCTGGCTGCACCCGCTGCCTCATTAGCCCGACGCTAGTGGGGAATTTGGGCAATCCGGTGAAGAGGCTAAAACAACCAATCTCATTTGGCTAGTTAGATGGGTCCAAAGCAGGGGGGGTGCCAGCTACCCTAGCATCTTTACCAGTCCACCTATCCCTGGGAAACCATGAGGAAAACATAACGTTTGTAGGGATCCCAGGCATGGAATGCCCAGTGATCCTAGGGCTGGAATGGTTAAAGAAATGGAACCCCTGGGTAAATTGGAGGATGGCAGAAATCAATTTCCTGAAGGGGGACCCTATGGACTTAAAACCCCAAGGGGACCTACCAAAATTAATAATGGAAAAAGCATCCACGAGAGAAGAAAAGGGGCTACCCTAAATACCAGAGGAATACCGAGATCTTGCTGAAGTTTTCAGTGAGGAGAGGGCGGATGAGCTCCCCCCTCACTGACCCATGGATTGCGCCATAGAATTCAAGCCCGGGGCAAAACTCCCGAAGCCCAGGCTATACTCCATGAGCCCTAAGGAGAAGGAGGAAATGGAAAGATTCATAAATAAAAACCTAGAAAGGGGATTCATCGAACCTACCAAGCCTAAAGTGGCCGCCCCGGTTCTCTTTAGAGAGAAGAAGGATGGCACTTTACTCTTATGCGTAGACTACCACCTATTGAATGCAATCAGTGAAAGCAACCTATACCCCCTACCCCTCATGAAGGACATGTTATCCCACCTCTCGAAAGGAAGAATTTTCACTAAACTAGATCTAAGGGAAGCGTATTACCGCGTTAGAATTAAGGAAGGAGGTGAATGGAAAACCGCATTTAATTGCCCAATGGGGTGCTACCAATTCAAAGTTTTGCCATTTGGACTACAGGGCCCCCACACAGTATTTATGCAATTAATCAACGAGGTACTAAGGGAGCACCTAATTAAAGGGGTTCTGGTTTACTTAGACGACATCCTTATCTTCACCGAATCCAAAGAGGAACATTTCAACCTAGTCAGAGTGGTTTTAAAGAAACTGCGAGCTGCACACCTATATGCCAAATTATCAAAATGCGATTTCCACCAGGAAAGAATAGACTACCTGTGTTATTGCATATCCCCACAGGGCATTGAAATGGACCCAGAGAAGGTCAGAGCAGTATTAGAATGGGCACCACCTCGCACAAGAAAGCAGCTGCAAAGTTTCCTGGGTTTCGCAAACTTTTGCCGCCAATTCATTCCCTCATTTGCCCAGATAGCCCTCCCCCTCACAAACTTACTAAAAATGAAGGGAGAATCCTCAGTGAAACCTAACCAGCCATTAAAATGGAACGCCAAGCGGCATTTGAGAGATTAAAGAGATTCTTTTCTGCCGAACCCGTACTGAGGCATCCAGACATGGATAAGCCCTTCATAATACAGGTGGATGCAAGTGATGTGGCAGTGGGGGCTGTACTATTACAAGAAAACGATGAAGGGGTATTGCAACCCTGCACATATATGTCCAAGAAACTCACCGAAACGGAACAGCACTGGCCAGTGTGGGAGAAAGAGGCATACGGGATACATTGGTCATTACTTACTTGGTGCCAGTTCCTTGAAGGGAATAAAATCCCTTTTCAGGTGTGGACAGACCACAAAAACCTGGAAGCCTTGAAAACACCCAGGAAGCTCAACCCCAAGCAAGCCTGCTGGTCTCAGCATTTTCACCAATTCCACTTTACGCTCAAGCACTTTCTGGGGGGGGGGAAGAATGTAACAGCACGCGAGCCACCTATTCTAAACCACTTATGGCAGAACCACAACTGGCAGCGCCAGTAACTACCAGAGCCCAGGCTAAATTAAAACCACAGCTGGGTAGTCAGCTGGAATCAAATTCCGGAAAACTTTGGAAACAGATGAATGGTTCCAGAAAAATAGATACATGTTCACAATTAAAGATGGATTGCCTTGGGTGGGGGAAAAGTTATATACACCAAGCACCCAGAGGGGCACATTCATGCAGCTTTGCCATGACACAAAATCAGCAGGGCATTTTGGATTTGTAAAAACATTACACTTAATTAAAATGCAATTTTGGTAGCCATCCATGAAAAAGGACATAGAAAATTACATGGTCAGCTACCCAAAGTGTGCAACTGCAAAGAGGTTGCAAGTGAAATCGCCCGGACTGTTACAACCAGTGGCGACTCCCTCAGCCCCCTGGACAGAAATAGACATGGATTTTATAGTGGAATTACCAGAAAAAAACGGGAATACTGTCATCTGGATGGTCACGGACTTGTTTTCCAAACAGATGCACTTTATCCCTTGCCAAAAGATTCCCACCGCAAAAGCCTTAGCAAAACTTTTTGTGCAGCATATTTACAGATTGCATGGGGCACCCCAACACATCATATCTGATAGGGGAGTGCAATTTACGTCTGCATTTTGGAAGGAATTTTTATCCCTTTTAGGGACCACTCAGGGACTGACATCTAGTCATCATCCTCAAGGGAACAGTCAAGCAGAGAAATCTAATTCAGTACTTGAGCAATACTTAAGATGCTTTATTAATTTCCAGCAAACAAATTGGATGCACCTACTCCCTTTCGCAGAAGTTGCCTACAATAATGCAGTTCACTCCAGCACAGGTTACACTCCTTTTCAAATAGCTACTGGTCAAAGTTTCAACCCCATGCCAGAACTAATCCCAAACGAACCGGCAATCCCATCACTGAAAGAATGGATAGAACAATTACAAAACACCAGGCCAATAGTTAGAAAAGCCTTAGATGAAGCTAGGCAAGCATACAAAGCACAAGCAGATAAAAAAGAGTTGAACCCACACCATTCATTATAAGAGAAATGTATATTTTTCTACAAAATACCTAAAATCCCTACAACCCTGTAAAAACTTGGACCAAGATATATAGGACCTTTTCCAATTAAAAGAATCATAAACCCAGTAACAGTAGAATTAGAATTACCCCAAAATCTCAGGAAAATACACCCTATTTTTCACTGCAGTTTGCTGAAAAGAGAACAACAGTCAACCTTATGGCCAAAAATCCCCACCACCACCTCCAATCATAGTGGAAGGAGAACAACACTTCGAGATAAAGGAAATCCTAGACTCTAGGAGATATCATGGGACAACTTAATACCTAGTAGCATGGAAACACCTCCCCTCCTCACAAAACAAGTGGGTCCATAAACGTCATGTCAGAGCCCCAAAGCTATTAAAGAAGTTTCATACAGAGTATCCTAACAAGCCAGACTAACTTTTATACCTGTTTTGTTTTCTTTACAGGTGGATCTCTCTTATTTTTAAGGGGGTCAGGATGTCAGAATCCAGTTATATTTCATTTCTATCTATCATCTCTGATATAAAACCAATTCTTACTCTCTCCTGGATCCTGTCATACTACTAAGGGGGAGGGGGGTATGCATGGGTTTTTTATTACTTTCACTTCCTCTATTCACTACAAAGTAACCTTTTGTTGATTCACTTTGGGTCTGCTAACCATAACAATGTAACCATTTGCCTTTCATCCTATGCCCCTCTGAACTTTTCCTTCTTACTGGCCAGCGAGAGAAAGTGGGGGAAAAGATACAGCATCTGGGTTCTATGTGAGGAGATGTTGAATGATCATGCCAACAGAGCTGGATTGATGTTATCTTTCCTGGAGTTAACACTTAAAAATATGCCGGTTTGAGTTGCCCTGAAGAACTGCGGGGTGGGGGGCTGCTTAGGGACACTTTAAAACATTGATTTGTAAGGAATCCCTCAGATCCTGTCTATCATGCCTGCTATCTATTTCTCTTAATAAAAGTCCCTGTTGGAAGAAACCGTTTCCAAGAGTTCTGCTTTCTTAAGATGTGGATTGAAGTGGGTCCTTACAATAGCCCTCTAGTGTGACTTCCCGAGATCATGCAAGACTACACCACATTCTTATGTAACCTCAACAGCCTCTGAAAATCAAATGAGAGTGGAGCATGTTTTTGAGAACAATTCTCAAGTGTTGGTGAATGCTGACAGGCCATCCAAATGTCATTGGGTGTAGTGTTTAACATGTGTGAATTATCTAGTGAGTAGGAGGCAAAAAGACAGAGAGCAAAACTGGGATCACTATGAGGCTCATTGTTCCAGAAAGTTGAAGGAGGAGAGAATGTGAAAAGAATGATCAGACATTTGAAAAACATGACTGGCATATTGGTGGGAATGTTAGTTGACTAGGTAAGCAAGTCATGAACATTATTACTGTGGAATCATGGTGCTCTCTGAGCTTCACTATTTTTTTCATCAAAATAGATAACATCATTAGTAGCAATATTCCCTTCCACTATTACTGTGTAAACACTTTTTCATAAAATATTGGCCATTTTAAAAGTCAATTCTTTTGAGGGAGGGAAGGAAGGAAGGAAGGAAGGAAGGAAGGAAGAAAGGAAGGAAGGAAGGAAGGAAGGAAGGAAGGAAGGAAGGAAGGAAGGAAGGA
>NW_015387686.1:145598-151450 GCF_001527695.2 Protobothrops mucrosquamatus
ATAAGTTTATTTTGTGTTCAGGTATTGATGTTATAAATGTAATTCAATTCCAACTGTTCTTTAACTATTGTGGTTTCCCATAGCTTGGATGGACTTTCAAAAGATTCTCCTTCATTTTATAAGTTTATACATGATTCCAGGAAAGAAATTATATTCATTCAAAATGTTTAAGGGTAGCTCTGTCAGGGTAGAATGTGTACTATGAATGTGTATTTATGTAAAGTAGCAATATTACCATAAGGTTATGAAAAAAAAGTCTTGCACCTAGACTGGAAAAATCAAATGCACAGGTATAGAATAGATGGTACTTGCCCAGCCCAACAATAGTAACTGTGAAGAATCTAGATGTCCTAGTGGATAACCATTTAAGTATGACCCAGCATTAAGAGTCTTATAGTATTAATGTATTTTTAGCGTAGTAATAGAATAACAAGGGACCTTGGGGGTCTCCTAGTGCAAACCCCTGCTCAAGCAGGAGACCCTATATGATTTCAGATAAGTGGCTGTCCAGTCTCTTTTTAAAAGCCTCCAGTGATGGAGCGCTCACAACTTCTTAAGGCAAGCCGTTCCACTGTTAATTGTTCTCACTGTTGAGAAATTTCTCCTTAGATCTAGGTTGCTTCTCTCCTTGATTAGTTTCCAAACAAGCTGTTTCTTGTCCTGCCTTCTAGTGCTTTGGAAAATAGGTTGATTGCCTCTTCCTTGTGGCTGCCCCTCAAATATTGGAACACTGCTATTAGTCATTCTTTTTACTAGACTGTTTATATAAATGGTATTTAAATGTAAATAGTATTTATAATGTAGTATAATTGCAGATTTCCCAAACGTGCTGCTCTTTAAATGTATTGGACTGCAATTCCTATCATAACAACAAGGCACAAAATGGATAGTACTATGAAAGGAAGGCTGCTCTAGAACGTCAAGAAATCTTCAATCTAGGATGCCACAATGATTTTATTATTTCTTAGAATCATAGGGCTGGAAGGGACCTTGGATGTCTTCTAGTCTAACCCCTGCCATGTCAGGACGTTTATATCATCCAGGCCAAATGGTTGTTCAATCTTTTCTTGAAAACCTCCAGCAATGGTATACCTAATAATTCTGGGATAAAGTTGTTCCATTCGTTAATTGTCCTCACTGCTGTCAGGAAATTTCTCCTTAGTTCCAGGCTGGATCTCCATTTCACAAGCTTCTATCCATTGCTTCTTGTCCTGACTTCAGATGCAGCCTTCTTTGCATAGTACTATCCAGTTTGTGCCTTGTTGGGTAACGATGGGAATTCATTTAAACAGCGCAACATTTGGGAAATCTGCAATTCTACTTTACTATAAGTAATATACACTAAATACATTAATATTGAAAGACTCTTAATGCTTCAGTGAGTCAATGGTATCAACTGTTCTTACATAATAAAGTTTAGCATTATGTGGATACTTTTTTGAGAGTGACTATGTTCAGTTTGGTCTAGTGGTTAAGACATTGGCCTAGAAACCAGCAAACTGTGAGTTCTAGACCTGTCTTAGGCATGAAAGCTGAGTGGGTGACTATGGCCAGTCATTCACTCTCAGCCCAACCCACCTGAAATGTTATTGTTGTGGGGAAAAGAGGAGGAAGAACAATGATGTATGTTCGCCACCTTGAATTATTTATAAAAATAATAAAAGCGGATTAAAGAAATAAATAAGCCAATGCACACTGTATGATAGACTGGTTTTCCAAGATTCTTCAAAGAATAACACAATAATTTTGTCCATCTTCAACATTTCAGAAGTGTGATTATGTGCCATCAAGTTCTTGCTGGTTTTTAGTAACCACATACATTTTCTTCATCATTCAGAAATGCAAATAATATGTATTTATAATAATATTTGATCAGCATTTTCAGAACACAGTCATTCTGCAATCAGTCTTTGTATGAAGGCTTAACTTTCTGAGTGATAAGGCTTAACTTTTGTTCCAAAGTTAAAAAAAAAAAAAGTATTTTTGCCATATAATTAATAGACTTTTAAATAGATTCAAGAAGATCAGGAACTACAAGAGAACCACAAGAGAACATTTTTAATTTATAGGCCTCCTGCCAACATTAAGAAAAGACTTTGGAGAACCAGAAAAAAACATTGTCCTTAACCAATTATCTGTTTACATCTGTTTATGATACTCAAACCTATTTACTAAACATATTAAAAGTTAGAACTGAAAAATAGACTACAAACCTGACTGATTTTGATGAACCAAAGCCACATTGATAAAATGGTTTCCAGCTTCACATACCTGCAAAATATTTCAAATTTATTTCAATTTTATTTGTATATTTGGACACTATAATTTTGTAACCTGTTAATATATTATCTGGTGAGCCTTGAAATTTTAGGTTAGCAAAAAGCAGGAGAGTCCTATTTATATTCTCATACTGTTCAAGAACATAAATATCAGGAATATCAAGAAAAACAAATATGTTACTTACAAAATGTAAAAATTTTCCAACAGTAACAACATGAACTGTGTCTTCTAGGCTTTCTTCACCAATGATTTATGGAGTACTCACTGCTATTTTTATGAAATGTTACACTGCTAATATATAACTATTAATGGCTTGTGTGCCTGGCTCCAGAGTTACCTAGCATTTAGCATTAAATAGGTTGAGGGTTCCCAGCTTAAATGAACAAAAAGCCCAACCAAAAAGTGTTAGATTATCAATTACAATACTCATAAGGCTATATATTTCCCTCTTTTAAAAAGTGGGGTGGGGAAAAGGTAAGATGGACTAAACATGAGAAAAGAAGCTAATGTTCCAAATGGAAGACAGTGACATCTTGACCTTTGATAAAATCCTATTAAGGATGGTGGCACAGTGATTTCTCATTTGGAACCATCCCTGACTTATGCAGTTGGTTCTCATGTTGTGACTTATAAAGATAAATGCATGTAATTAGTTAAGCATTGTTTGCTGTGTACTGCATGGCCTGCAATCAGTTTTCCTGACTTAGCAAATTAAAACTTTTTAACCTTAAGAAGTTGCAGTTTATGAAGAAAATCTTTGTATGTACTATACAAAGGTTAAAAATGCTTACATGATCAACTACTATAGTTTTGATATCAACATTAGAATGGCAGCTTTTAAGTTTCAATTCAGAAACAAACTCAGATAATACAAAACATAGGGCCCTCAAAGGAACCTTTAAAAAAATCCTCCACAAGTGTCATTTCTCTAAAAACATTTATATATACTAGATATTTTACATACTCATATTTATTCTTCAGCTGCTTGCCTATACATACCAGAAATCCAACGGTAGCCAAAGAAACTTGCTTGTTTCCAAATGCTAGAACATACAATAAAATCACACATCAGGCTTAGATGATTGTAGATACTAGAGAAATATTCTAATATCCACAATCATATATAATTGATATATAATTCATAGGATTGTTTTCTGTTTGGAAACCTAATTCTTTGATATCACTGTGATTTGTCCATCAATCTGTACTCAAAAACAAATGCTTAATTCACAATATTTAACTCAATATATTTCTACATATTTAACCCAACAAAAAGAAACAAAAATACTGATTTATCTTACATACATAATTATTATTTTGCTACAGATTTCCTGCAGTTTATTGGATTAGTCCATTTCAGACATATCATTCTGGAATAAACCAATTAAGATATTGAATATCTGATGGGAAGCCCCCACCCCAAGATGGGCTCCAGACTGGATCAATTCAATGAGATCAGCTATTTTTCTCCTATACAAATGCATCTATAATTATGTTACAATATTTATGGCTTCTACATCAAAACATTATGCAGTAGCATGAGCCTCACATCCCAGTAAAAATTCCATCGCTTTTCCACATCAGGAATATCAGATGGAGAGAAAGCATGTGATGGAATTCCTCTTCTAGCAAATGTTTACAAAAATAAGTATTTTCACTATAAAAGTTATTTTTAAAAAATACCAATGCAAAAGTAAATCACTTCTGGTCATGAGAATATGTGAAAAGAATGCTATCAAGATCAGTTACTTAAACACATCCCTCTGTTCTACTTACATGGAGGAGTATACTGGGGGTGGTTGATGTAGTAAGAAAACCAAGAAGTAAATCCCCAGTAAAAAACACAGCCCTATAATGGAAAACACAGATAAATATAATACAGATGTTGATATAGATTAGGATATACACATACATACTATTTTGATACCATTTTATAATTATTATTTTTTACAAAAAAGAGCATAAATACCTTGCATGACTCTAAAATAAGTACTAGGCTGAAGTTGTTCTATAGAGAATTTCCCTGTATGATGAACCATGCTCTTTCTTTTAAGTATCACATCAGAAAGAACATCACAGGAACATAATAAACAGATCGCGATCTTCCCTTACATTTTTTTTTATCCAAAGGACTGTTGCATCTTTATGAGCAAACACTAAAAACTACAGAAGAGCTCCAATTTCTGTTCAAAAGTATATATCCCAAATTAAACTTAGTGGGAGTTTCTTATTTGGTAAGATTGCTATTAAGTGAAGAACTCTGAGATATACAATCTCTCTGAGGCAATCAAATGATGTAGCTATTATGATATCTCATATTCCTGCAAAGGAGACATTACACTTAATATACTTATTGCCTCCTGCACTAAATGCAGTCCACACCTATAGTATGTCATCCAAAACAGCAATTGAATCTTTTTATTTTTCCAGATAGAACAGTATATTCCAGCAGCACTGAAGTCATATTCAGCTAAGGGTCATGCACAATTACTCTTTAATGCTCAGCTGGGACCTTACTTCTCTTTTATTCCTCTGGAAAGGATACAGTCCAAACTCCTAAGAGCCATATTTCAGATAGCCCATTGCATCTCAAATTCAGTATGTCGATATGATATAGTTGAGGCAAACAAATTGCCCTCCCCCCCTTATTGGAGTTGCACAGCTGCAATTGTAATTGGTTGAGTCAGTTTATTAGGTGTAAGTCAGAAAAATATCAGGAAGACTGCTCTTGCAAACTTTTCCCCCCCTTCTCTGTCTTTATATTGTTTCCAAGTCTGAGATAAAGGTCACTATAATATAGTGAAGTGAAATACAATGGATCGGAAGAACAGTTGGGGAGAATAATAAACAATGCATAGGAGTAGAATTAAACTATTTTTAGGGAACATTAAGGATATAGTCTCTGGACTTTTCCTGGATAGGTATTTTAGCCATCCAGTTCATTTGGCCTATATTCTTGTATCTTACATCATTAGGCTCTTATCACTTCATCACCCACTCTCCTCAAATAGGATAAAAGTGCTCATATTGAGGTGATGATAAGGAAAAAGAATATTTTATATTTATCAAAACTAATTGTCTTCAACACCTTCTTTGGGGAAGTAGAAATTATATATATCCTGCCGGGAATTATTTGATAGCAAAATGCTTTTAGAAAGTTTTTTTTACAATTAATAATAATGATATTTAGCAAATGGGAAGAACTATGATTTTTCATTAGTTACAACATATAGCTATTACTGAGCACCATAGGTTACTCACAGAAAAAAAAATTGCTCTTAGCATTTGCCCAGTGGTTCTCCCTCCTCAGCCTTCTAACTTTCCCAAAGTGTTAAAGGACATTCTAAAACTGAAATACAAATATTATATATCTGTTAGATCGCGCAGGCAGTAAGACACGAGTCGAGTGACAGTCAGCTCTTGGTTTATTGGCAAGGCGTAAAGTAAATCCGGACTGGCTCTCTGGGCCAGGGGAGCCCTCTTTTATGGGATTCCCCTGGCTTGTAATCACACAATTCCATTGGCTGGCAAGACCCTGTTGCTAGTTAGCCAACCAGCAACGGGCATGAAAC
>NW_015387686.1:154823-177708 GCF_001527695.2 Protobothrops mucrosquamatus
CTGTTGCTAGTTAGCCAACCAGCAACGGGCATGAAACTGTATGCAGATGGAGAAGGGCAATCACCCTTAATGGGCAATCAATGGTGAAGGGCAATCACCCTTAATGGGCGATCAATGGTGAAGGGCAATCACCCTTAATGGGTGATCAGGATATGCATAGGGGATTAAGGGGGGGGGAATACAAAGAACACAACAATATCTGATGGCATCAGCTTAATCAAGTACAATTTTTAGAAGACTAGTCAGTTATACTGATGATTTTTTATTATTCTTTCATACTTCATGTCAATAGTGTACTATGGAACACTTGTACTAACTCATAAAGGGTACTCTTCTTATATAATGGGAATCAAATAATTAGCAAATTCTGTATATTGTTAATAGAATAACAGAGTTGGAAGGGACCTTGGAGGTCTTCTAGTTCAACCCCCTGCTATGCCATTTCAGACAAATGGCTTTTCCAGTGCTTTAAAAAAAAAAAAAAAAAGTGCCGGAACTCACACATGTCATACAACCCGCCTTGCCTACCCTACAAGGTTCCATCCAAAAAAGGTGCCGGAACTCCGTTCTGGGCATTCTATGAGAAAAAAAGCCCTGGGCTTTTCAATATTTTCTTAGAAACCTCCAGTAATAGAGCATCCCCCAACTTCTGAAGGCAAGCCATTTCACTGATTAATTGTTCTGTCAGGAAGTTTTTCTTTGTTTCTAGGTTGGTTCTTTCCTTGATTAGTTTCCATCCATTGTTTCTTCTTCTGCCTTCAGGTGCTTTGGAGAATAGGTTGACACCCTCCTCTTTGTAGCAGCTCCTCAAATATTGGAACACTACCATCATATCACCCCTTATCCTTCTTTTGATTGGACAAGATATATCTAATTCCTGTAACCTTTCTTCATATGGTTTAGTCTCCAGTCCTGTAATCATCTTTGATGCTCTTCTCTGCATTCTATCTAGAGCCTCAATGTCTTTTTTATATTGTGATGATCAAAACTAGATGCAATATTCCAAATGTGGTCTCACCAAGGCATTATAAAGTGGTAATAACACTTCACATGATCTTGATTCTGTTAATGCAGCCTAAAGGCCGCAACGCTGCTGTGTGTGTGCGGCCAGGTGACGATTGATATCACCGAAAGACCTCCTCTTTTGTTAGGTCTGTTTCTTTTGAACAGTTTATATCACGGGGGTCAAACTCGTCATGTCATGTGACGTGTTGCGATGTGTCACAATTCTTTTTGTATTGCCGGCAATGAGGTGGGTGCGGCTTCGGTATGATGAAACTGGCCTATGGGCCAGAAGTTTGACACCCCTGGTTTATATCTTTGTAGCAGTACATTCCAATTATGAGTTTCATCCCACCAAGTTTCAGTAAAGACATCTACAGTATATCATCTGTGCCCTCATGTATTAGTACTTCAGGTTCACCCTATTTGTTCCTCATACTTTGAATATTGGTATATAAACATCTGACCCCAGTTTTGCTTCCTACGTCTCCTGTTTTATATCTTAGTTTTCTTCTTTCTCACCACTCCCTATCTACATGTTTGATTGGTTGTTTGGGATTTACACTTGGGATTAGGTCCTAAAGACTCCCCGTGTTGAATTGGGTGCTCACAGGATGGCCAGACATGAGTCCAGGGCCTACTTTTCAGAGCTTCTCTAGGAGGAAGGATGAGCTATCAGCTCACAAAGGCTGCATTTTGTGGGGAAGTCGTGTCATAGTCCCGCACTCCTTAAGGCCCAGGGTACTAGAGTCTCTGCACGAGAGACATCCGGGAATAGTCCGGATGAAGGCACTCACAAGAAGCTACCCTGGTGGCCAGGATTAGATAAAGGTATTGAGGCCCAAGTACACAGCTGCTACATTTGCCAGCAATCCTGGCCAGAAATGCTGCAAGTCCCCGTCCATCGATGGGAAACAACACAAGCCCTGTGGTCAAGAATCCACATAGATTTAGCGGGACCTTTTCAGGGACAGCTGTTCCTCATTGTCGTGGACAGTCACTCTAAGTGGTTAGAGGTCACACCTGTCCCAACTATTACTGCCAGGACCATCCAGGAACTGCGCAGGATCTTTGCCACACATGGGTTAGTCTCAGACAATGGGGCTCAATTTACTGCTACAGAATTCCAGTCCTTTTTGAGGGCTAATATAATCAGGCATGCCACTTTGGCCCCTTTTCACCCAGCCTCAAACGGCCAAGCAGAACGCATGGTCCGAACGACCAAAGAGTCCTTAAAAAGGATCGTAACCGGCAACTGACTCCCTTTGAGGAGCACCCGGAGACTCCAACTGGTCCAGAATGCGGCCGCGCGGGCGGTGATGGGAGGGACTCGTCGCTCCCATGTAACACCGCTCTTGCGCGAGCTGCACTGGCTACCAGTGGTCTTCCGGGTGCGTTTTAAGGTGTTAGTTACCACCTTTAAAACGCTCCATGGCATTGGACCTGGTTACCTCCGNCAAGCGGGCCTGACCTAGGGAGGATTTTAGTTAGGGATGATTTTAATATAATTTTAATTACGACACAGCTACTAATATTTGGCTTTTAATTTGGTTTTAGAGGGGTTTTTATTTTGGTATTTATTTATTTTATTTTGGTATTTTATTGTTACTTGTTTTTAATATGCTGTGCACCGCCCTGAGTCCTTCGGGAGAAGGGTGGTATATAAATCAAATTAATAATAATAATAATAATAATAGGTTAGACGATTTTTTACTCTGCCAACGCACGACTCCCTGCACTTCCACGGGCAGAAGCCCAGCAGAATTAAGATGGGGCCATCACTTAATCACTAAGCTGGACCATCTGCATCCAGACCGAGTTGCATCGGAATCAGCACAGCCAATGCCACTGCAGAGATTGCAAGTTGGCGACCCGGTTTGGGTTTGGAACTACGGGCAAGGGGCACTGTGGGTGGTAGCTGTGGTTGGTAAGGTGCCAGGGCCACTCTCTCATGACATGGTCCTGGAAGATGGTTGCGTGCCCAAAGGCACATTGACCAACTGCGCAGGAGGCTAGTGAACCAGCTGCTGGCTCATGACTCTCGCGAAAGTCAAATTCAGGGGGAGCACAACAGCAGCCGTGCATCGGAGTCATTGAGTGAAGGCGAGACTCCCAGGAGAGGGGCACTAGCAGACGGCGAGTTGGCCCCAAACACAGAGACTGCACCCACTGAGCAATTCCGGCAGACGGCTCCGATTTCCTGCCTGGTGGAAACCATTCCACCAAAGGACACTGGCTTGGATCTACCCAGACAGACCAGCCACAGAAACTCAGGTCTACCCATAGCAAATGGGTCTCAAAGCCCCGGTCTACCCAGCCTGGCAGGCGAGCTAGTAGACTGGGGGCCTACAGTGAGGCCAAGGCACTCAGAATGGTCAAGAAGGCCACCAAAATATTTACAGGACTGTGTTCAATATTTGTCATTATGAACTATCTAGGGGGAAGGGGTGTTATGTATTGAGGTTAATTACTTGGAAACTGTTGGAAACGGTCAAACGGCTGCACCTGTTTAAGCTCCAGACTGACTGTCTACATGTTAATTAGCTTGTCTTTAAGCGGGAAAAACTGCATCAATTTTATTGGCTGCCGCCTAGTAGTGAGCAATATAAATACTGCTTAAGCAGCTGTTAGGGGTTTTCTGTTGTTAACTGAATAAAGAGTTGTTGTTTGCACCATTCGCCTCGTCAATGCCTCACCGAACTAGAAACATAACATTTTCCAAATATATTCTTCCTGGTTATTGTGAGGTACAGTCCATTTCCTACCAGAAGCCATTAATGTAAGTAATATATAGACCATGGCCTAGTAATCCAAATTTCTCTTGATGGCACCAACCCTTAAGCCAGTGGGTTATTTCTAAAATAAATTATTTCCAAAATTTCTAAAATCCTTTGTTTCCTCATTGGATGTTGACCTTCCATTGGAAATACATATGAAAACATGACTTGTGCTCCTCTTTGGCTTTTATGCTGAGCTGCTCATAGTTTCCTGGTATTGTTTTCAGGTTCATTGTTGTATCCCTAGTCTCCACATGAAAGGGATAGTAATCTATGGGCTTGATTATCTTAGTAAGGCCCTCAATCACATGTTTGATTTTTGCACCTGGGAGACAAGATACTTCCCTAGATTGGTTGCCTGACTTACAAATGCTGATTCTGTTCCTCTGAGAAGTGAATCTTCTATCACATGCCTTCCCCCCCCCTTGGGCTAGTTTTCTTGCAGATATGGGAACACTTAATGATGTCCCTTCTCCAAGTGTCTGTATACTTTCTTCAAGGGGGGGCGAGGATATGAAATCAATTGCTCAGCTCCAGCAGGGCTTCACTGTACTGGGCTGCACTAGACAGCAGGAACATTTGTTCTTGGTTTTTGTTCTCTTCTATGAGTGATGTGTTGCCATTGATCTACCTCTAAAAGTTCATGTAATAGGTTCATTTCTTTTAATAGTTGTTACTATGTTTGGATAAAGTCTTCTTCCTTTGGTTGGAGTTTCCTGTTTTGTAGACTGAGTCCCAGAGTGGCTAGAGTTGCCTCTAGATGCTTTAATTTTTCTTTAAGTATTTCATTTAGTTTACATTTGGTACAAGTGTAATTTGGGTATTCTATGGACAGGAACATATTACATGGAACATATTTTGCAAATCACAACAGCATCAGTCTCTTTTTCCATGACTATTTTTTTTCATGACTAGTTCACTTAAAAATTAAACATTTCAAACATTTTCAAAACTTTAAAATAATTTTTCAAAAATGTTAAAAATTCTAAAAGTTTATCTAAAAATTAAACATTTCAAATATTTTCAGCTTCCAAAAATTGAAAAAAATAAAAAAAATTAATAATTCCCAAATTACAATTCTTAAATGTTAGTCTTTTGATTCCTCTTGTGGCTAGCTTCAAATGCATATGAGGTTTCCCTCTAGATATAACTTGTAATCCAAAGATGTATAAAAGAATAACAGTTAAATAAAAGATTGAAAGAAAAAAAATCTCAACTGAAAAGAAAAAATGAAATATAGCCTGTAATTAGTGTTAAAGTTTATAAAAAAAAAAAATAATAGTTTATAACAATACAGAAGAGATTCTTTTCTTTAAAAATTTTGTAGTTTTTATGGTTTGTATTCCAAAAGGAAATAGAGCAATGATTGCAGAGAAATAGAAACTGAGTATCTTATTGCGTTAAGTTTTGTTAAGCATTTGTCCTTATTGCCTGAAGCTATCATATTATTGCTTTTCAGTAATCTTCATGGATTGTTCAGGTCAGAATGATTAAAAACAAAAAAAGTGTTTTGAATGCTAAGATAAAGAAAATCTTGATATGTATATTTCATATGCTGTTGTATGTATATACACATGTCTATCTGTCTGCCTATCTGTCTGCCATCCATCCATCCATCATTTTATATATATAAAACACACATAAATACACTGCCTACAATTAAGTTCTCAGGATAATTTGCTGACTTCTACCTATCATTTTCTCTTAGCCTAACCTAAGTTGGAGGGTTGTTGTGATAGAATCTAATGCACCACATGAAAATCTTGGAAAGTAGGACAGAAATGCAACACACAGGCTGATAATACCTTTTTAATGCTTATTAATTTCTATAGAATATTTTGTGAATGTTAATCACCTTGATCATATTTTTCAGTGGTGTATGTCCTTCTGAAATCTTGTGCACAAAGAGAGTTTCCAGAAGAAGCCTGATATAATGTAAACAGTGACAGATGCAGGCCAAACTGCAGAAATAATCAAGAGTAAGAAATAAACATTTTAAAAAATCTGATGCTATTGTAGGCTCAAATCTAATCTATTGTAGCAAAGAATCTAAATAACTTGCTCTGTTTATGATCAGTTTGCTAAATAGCCTATAGGAAATCACTCTGATTTTGAAAAATGGAGATTATTATAATGCTGAGTTTTTTTCATTAAAAAGGTCATGCAGATGAAATATTTTGAAGACATAATTATGAAATAATTATGAAGACATAATTTTGAAGTACTGTTATTAAATGGAGAAACTTTAGCCAACTTAAAAATTCAACTTATCCAATTTATCAACTGAATTCAACTTAGCCATCTTATTTAACTTGATTATAACTACTAAAAGTTGCTGAAAGTATTTTATTTCATCTAGTTTTTGTTATGTTCATTTGTATTTATAGACTGGGATAGAAATTGCAGAGAAGACATGCATTGGAACTATTTGACCTATGTGGTTCTGCAACAGTTAAAATACACATGCATGATTTGAATTAACAAAAAAGTCCATGCAGTTTTATCATTTAAAAGCGCAATATATTTCAGTTAATTGTTACCTAGTTTGTTATAATTATGACTTCAAAAATACAGGGCATTAGAATAGCTTTTTAAGAGAATAGAATATGGAAAAAGACAACCATATTAATCTCATCTTTCATCATATTCACAATGTGTACGTACAAACACACTTCCCAAAGATATTATTTCAAAATTCAGATATATAACTATTTAGAATTTATTTTTATTAATTTGAACTTAGATACTTCTTTGGTCAAGGTCACTCTAAGAGTGTTCAAAAACAATAGTGACAGCTGGCCCCTTTCAAGATGGCTGCTGCACGGTAAGAGTTTCATTTTTCTCTTACCGATAATCTGCTGATTTCACTGCTAAAGATGCTTCTTTGGCAGTTCTGTTTCCTGGTTTTGAATGGGAGCACTTAGGAGTGGCCCAAAGCGACTTTTTAACAATGGTGGGCCCAGTGAGGAAGTTGGGGGGGTGTTCTTGAAAATTCCAATTCCCTCTGGAAGCGATTGAAAAGTCACTGGACATATCCACCTTCCTGTCAAGCAGGAAGATTGGAAACTTTAATTTAGTTCTGTTTTACTATTATTGCTTTTCCTGTTATCACTAATGTAACATATAGAAAACAGGTCAACAAATTATTAATAGATTTAGTAGTTTAAAATTTTGGGAGGGCCTGTTTCGTAAGAATGGGAACTAATATTGTAGTAATATATTAATCAGTATTCAGCTAGAAGGGATAATATGTGTATAATGTGCTGTGTGGTAGTGATGCACCTCTTTAATGTTTTGATTGCTTTGTGTTTTGTGTTTTCTTTTCTTTTATGCCTTTTGGGATTTTTATTTAGTGTTATATTTTGCATGTTAACTTTGTTCTGAATAAAATAATATGCATATACACATGCACATACATATACATATACACAATAGTCGCGGCTGATGCTATTAAAATAATAAAGGTTCATTCATTCAGAGTTCAGTATAATCACTATGCAGCTGATACCCAGTTTATACCTCAGTTTTGGGGTGTGCTTTTTCAATGAAATAACAGAATAACAGAGTTGAAAGAGATCTTGGAGGTCTTCTAGTCCTACCCCTTGCTCAAGCAGGAGACCCAATACTTAAAAGCCTCCAGTGTTGGAGCATCCATAATTTCTGAAGGAAAGTTATTCCTCTGGTTGATTGTTCTTACTGTCGGGAAGTTTCTCTTTAGTTCTATGTTTTCTCTCTTTGATTAGTTTCCATCCATTGCTTCTTGTCTTGTGTTCTGGTGCTTTGGAAAATAGGTTTTTGTGGCAGCCCCTCAAATATTAGAACACTGCTATCATGTCAGCCCTAGTTCTTCTTTTCACTAGACTAGACATACCCAATTCCTGCAAAACCTCTTCCTATGTTTTAGCTTTCAGCCCCCCAGACATGCTCTTTTCTGCATTCTTTTTAGAGCCTCAACATCTGTTTTATATTTAGGTGACCAAAATTGGATGCTGTATTCCAAGTATGGTCTTACCAAGGCATTATAAAGCAGTAACATTACTTCTCGTGATCTTGATTCTATCGCTCTGTTAATACAAAAGCCTAGAATTGTGTTGGCCTTTTGATAGCTGGCTCATATTTAAGTTAAAGTCTACAAGGACTCCAAGATTCCTCTCGCAGTTACTGCTGTTGAGCCAAGTTTCATCTAGTCTGTACCTGTACATTTGGGTTTTCTTGCCTAAGTGTAAAACCTTACTTTTTTCTACACTGAATTTCCCAGTGTTTAAGTCTATGAAGATCCATCTGGATTTTAAGCCTATTTTCTGGGGTATTGGCTATTCCTGCTAGTTTGGTGTCATCTGTAAATTTGATGAGTTTTCCTTTTATTCCTTCATCTAAATCATTTATGAAGCTATTAAAGAGTACTGGACCTTCCTTCCATGTAGAAGTAGTTCCATTAAGGATTACATGTTGAATATGATTTATCAACCAGCTAACAATCCATCTGATAGTGATGTTATCTCACACTTTTCTACTTTACTAAGAAGTAAGTTGTGGTCTACTTTGTCAAATGCCTTACTGAAGTCTAGGTATACTATTTCCACAGCATTTTTCTGGTCCACTAGTTTAGTCACTGTCAAAGAATGAAATAAGATTGGTTTGGCATGATCTGTTTTTGACAAACCCATGTGGGCTACTAGTTATAACTTTGTTTGTTTCTAGACGCTTGTAAATCTGTTGTTATCTTTCCAGTATCTTCCCAGGTATTGATGTCAGGCTGATTGGTCTGTAGTTTCCTGGTTTCCTTTTTTGAAAATGGGGACCACATCAGCTCTTTTCCAAACCTCTGATAGTTCCCCCGTGCTCCAGGATATTTGAAAAATATAGTTCAGTGGTTCTAAGATTACATCTGCCAGTTCCTTCAGAGCCTTGGGGTGTAATTCATCTGGTCCTGGTGATTTGAACTCACTTACTATTTTCTTGCCTATTTTAACTTGTGTTTCTAGACACACTTTTAGTGTTATGTTTTTGTTAGGTTGAGCTAGATTTTCTTTTTGTGTGAAGACTGATGCAAATAATGAGTTAAGCAGCTCTGTTTTTTTCTCTACTGCCTGTTATTTCTTTGCCATCATTTGCCATTAGTAGGCCAATTGTTTCCTTGACTTTTTTTGTTTTTTTTATATGTTGAAAGAAACTTTTTTTATTGTTTTTGATATTAGTTGCAAGTCTTACTTCATTTTGAGCTTAGCTTTCCTGACTTCATCTTTGCAAGTTCAGGCTTATTTGTTGGTATTCTGCCTTAGTTATATGTCCCACTTTCCATTTTTTATATTTATCTTTTTTGTCTTTCAGTTTGTCAGAGAATTGTGTAACCATGATTTTTTCTTCTTGGATTTCTTATTTTTCCTTTCCAGTAGTATTGTGATGGACTGGGCATTTATAATCATATTCTTTTCCCAAGCTTCTTGGGTTGTTTTCCCCTTTAAGATTTAAAATAGATAGATAAGAGAGGGAGGATGATAGAATTTCCTATAATGTACAAAATATTTTCTGAATAGAAATTTTTGCATATTTGTGGAAGATCAAATAACATTAGGCAAATTTCAAATGTAAGAGGAGAATATGAATAGAAAACTACTTTCAGGAGAAATAAAACGTGGAAAAGAAGGTGACATCATAGACAGCCAGTAACTGCCAATATTAATAAAGGTATTGGGTTTGTATTCATAGTTCACTACATAAAAGAAATGTTAGCTTTTTCCAAGAGGGACTGAAAATATATTCCAAAGAGTAACAAAATCTGACAGCCAGTTGTTTCTTTCTGTTACTTTCTGTCTCTCTCTTTCTCTCTGTATCTGGGTATGTGTGTTGTGCACACATTTATGTATCTATATAAATAAATATTAAATGCAGGCATTCTTACTTACTGAACTACAGGATGGCGTAAACATCTTGCACTTTCTTTTGCATCATAAATAGTTGAGAAGCGAAAATAAAACAACAGATAGATTAGAAGAGGACCTGTATATTCAGTTAGGAAAACCTGAAAAAACAAAAATAAAAAGGGAACAGAGAAAGATTGGTTAATATAACAAGAACAGTAAGATAAGGGCTATATTCCTGAGAAATGTTTTATAGCTCTTTCAGAAAAGCCAAAAGATTATGACACCTCCTTGCTCTAATCCGTGAAACCCCACAAAGTAGGGCAATCTAAATTTGCTCCTTCATTGTAGACAGGTTTTACTTTGTCCCAAGCACTAGGCCAGCAGATGTATTAACAGCTTACTATGGGACAAATTAAAGTGCAAAGATTGATGGAGTAATCCACTTATTGCCCGCCTCAAAGTCAGCTGGTGACTTTGATGCTAAATTTACTATGAATTCCCAAATACTGTCAGAAAGCCTCTGTACAATATTGACTCTCTAATAGGTTATCCAAATAAATCCCTCTCATCTGAGGGATTAGTAGATGCAGTATAGGAATTATGGTCTCTATTCAGTTATTGATTTAGATATCTTGGTTGAAAACAACTTGTCCTATGATGCACCATTTCATCCAGTAAAAGTTTACAGATACAAGAGTTTAGTAGGTACAGTCAAAACACAGTTTTTACATAAAAATATGCAGCAGTAATAATATTAATAGAAATTGATATTCACTTCAAATATCTTGTTTGAATCAATGAGACAGAGTTACAATCATATAACAAGTTGTTGTTGCTAAGAAGAAAATTTGACAACTAAAAATATGACTTTAGAGCAAAGGATTTCAACTGTTCTTCCATGGAACAGTTATGTGCCACAAAAGATCTGCAGATATGCTGTATCAGAAAGTCACAAGCAAATATCAGAAAGTGGTGTATAGCTGTGTAGCCAGATCTCCACCTCTGTGATATCACCAGGGACAGACTGCCTCCATTTCTGCTTGTAACTCCCAGCCACATGTTATGTCACAGAATTCCAGGTTTGTGGTCCAAATGTCCTGCAAAAGAGCTGTGTATCTTGAGTTGAAAAGATTGAATACAATTGCTAAAAGGAATTAAATGTAGAATTTATCTAATGTAGAAAATTTCTTATTACATTTTGAATTAAACCAAGAATCTAAGTAGCATTCAAATTTGTCTTCCAAAAGAGTTGAAGCTATAGCACTAAACTGTAGAAATCTGGAGAAGGAGGGAAAGAGGGAGGAAGGGAGAGAAAGAGCAAGGAAGGGAGGAAAGAGAAAGAAAGTAGAGATATAAAATAGCAGGGAGGGAGGGAAGAAAGGGAGGAAGGAGAGGAGGAAGGAATCCTTGCTTAATGTTCTTTTGATGATAAATGAGTAAGAATGTGAAAAATACCTAACATCTGATTTAGATTTGAACTATGATACAGCCAAAATTCAATTCAAAATGTCATTTGAATTTTTGGAGCACCAAAATTAAATTTGAAACCATTTAAAAGTAAAGACCACATCAAGTTTCAGCAATCATTTATGGTATAGAAGCATAAAAATGACTGCAAATGCTTTTTCTTTTTTTATAATTTATATAAAAAGAATTGTATATAAAAGAATTATATAATTCTTTTTATATAAAAGGATGAAGTTAATAGAGATGCCGAACTGTTTACAGATCTTAATTCTCCATTTTCAACTGAAGACTTTGAAGAGTTTGCCATAGTCAAATTTCAAAATATTTTTCCCATGCCCCTTTTAAAGATAGTAAAGATGAGAATAGGAAAGAATAATATAATCAGAAGGCTGAAAATGAGCTTGGAAGTCTTCTAGTCTATTGCTGCTCAAGTTCTCTATCCTGGACAAAATGTTGTCCAGGTTATTCTTGAAAACCTCTAGCAGCCACAACTCCGGGAGGCAAGAAGATTAATTCTTCTCACTGTCAGGAAATTTCTCATTGCTTCTAGGTTGGATTTCTCTTTAATGAGAGATCAATGAGAAGCAACCCATTGCTTCTTGTCCTTCCCTCAAGTGTTATGGGGAATAAGTCTACCCCTCTTCTCTGTGACAGCCCCTCAAATAATGGAAGACAGTAACCACATCACCTCCAATCCTTCTCTTTGATATGCTAGACATATTTAGCTTCTCTGCACACTTTCTATACCAGCTGTTCTCAACCTGTGGGTTGCGACCCCTTTGGGGGTCGAATGACCCTTTCACAGGGGTCGCCTAAGACCATCGGAAAACACATATTTCCGATGGTCTTAGGAACTGATTGGCGCGGATCAAGCCCGATTTTTGAAAAGCACTCAAATCAAAGGCGGCGACGTCACGAAAGCAAAGGCGATGGGGGGCGGGAGAGGAAGAGTCAGCGAGCCCCAGCCAGCAAGTAAGCTGAGTCAGCCAGCCAGACAGCCGGGCTGAAAAGAAAGAGGCGGGGCCTCCTGAACCCCGACTTTTTCCCCCTCCCCTCCTTTCCTTTCAACTTGCAAAGGAAAGGGACCCCCATACTGAAGCCCGGGAAGGCTGGAGAGCTTTGCGCGGGGTCCCGATTCCCCTTTGCTCCATCACCAGCACCGCTGCCAGACCAGCCAGCTGCTGGGGAGAATTTCCCTTTTTCCCCCTTCCTTCTCCCTCTTTTTTTAGTGCAAAAAAAAAGTCCTAGTCTCTCTTTTTTTCTTTTCTTTCCCTCTTCTCGGCTTTTTAAAAATAGCAGCCGGGGGATCTTCAAGCCAATAGTTGTTGCTGGGCATTTAAAAAAAAAAAAAAGTCCTTCTCAGGCGGGGAATCTTTCTGCGCTTCTTCGGCTTTTCTGAGCCGGGGGAGGGGAGAGTTGATGGGGGGGGGGTCCTAGGAAGAAGGGAAAGACCCACCGGAGAGGTTCGGCTGCTTTTCTGCTCAAGCAGCCGGCAAGAAAAAAGCCCCGGAGGGTCGGGTGTCTGGGTTTTTCAACCCCTTATTAAATAGGCAAAGGCTTGGTCGTTTAATAGTGTGCTCAAACTTTTTAACCTCCCAGATGTATTACCTTCAAATATCAACGAATAAATGGCATATTAAAAAAAAGAAAGAAAGAAATCATAGGAAGAGTCTGTTTAGGAACGCGAGAGAAATAATATTCAAGAGGAGAAGATCGGATGAATTTGATGCCCCCTAACAGAAGGTGGGGGAGAAAAGTTGGAGAGCAGCTTGTTTTATTTGCTCAAAATGCTTTTCAAAGGCTCCAAAAAAAGAAGGGGGAAAAAAGAGATTTAGAGGCCTAGGACGGCTTTGCAGAAAGAAAATCTGATCACCTATACGCCATCGCCCTTAGTTACACATCTACAGGAAGCAGACAGAAGGTGCAGATCTAGTGGTTTTGATTGACAGCTCCTCGCATTGTTGGGCAGCTTTAATAGAATTTATCCCTGGCCCCTCCAATATGCAAAAGAGGGGAGGGGGAGTTGTCAAAAGAAGGCAGCATACCCAGACTTCTGCCAGATTCAGACTGTGTGATCCCCCTCGATTTTTCCAGTGCAGGCTCTCCCCGCCTTACTTTTTCTGCAGAGAAAAACAAAGCCTACTTTTTTTAGAAAATAGTTTCTTTCCATCAGGAAGAGAATGTAAAATGAGAAAAAGATCTCACGAGTTTCAGGAAAAAACCCTTTGGAGAGGTCTGAGGGTTTAAGATTGGGAGGCTTTTGTTGAAATTCCCTCTCCACCCCCCCCCCTCCAGCCAAATCTATCCCACCTGGAGACCTATACCTAAGGCAGAATCTCTTTATCCTTGAGGATTCCCTGGTAAAAACTGTCTTTCACATTAACCCAGTTGGTCTCCATCCGGGATAGGATCCTGCTGACTCTATTTGTGTTATTTGCTAAAGTTATTGGCCATCATTTTAGGCTTCGGGTTTTTTTTTCTTTTGCAGGGAGGGGATTAGGTGCCATGCAAAGCTAGCCCCCTCCCCTCCTTTAGTTTACTGCTGGATGCATTAAACTAGCGGTTCTCAACCTGTGGGTTGGCTTTTTACGCATACTGTCGCAAAATGTAGCAATGTAGTTTACTGTTGTTATATTAAGACTGCTACCCATGCTACATCATGCTTCAAGACAAAATTTCATTTATTTGTAATTAGAAATAAATATTTCACAATATATAATTACATATTGTTTTTGTGATTAATCACTATGCTTTAATTATGTTCAATTTGTAACAATGAAAATACATCCTGCATATCAGATATTTACATTATAATTCATAACAGTAGCAAAATTACAGTTATGAAGTAGCAACGAAAATAATTTTATGGTTGGGGGTCACCACAACATGAGGAACTGTATTAAAGGGTCGCGGCATTAGGAAGGTTGAGAACCACTGTTCTATACTCCCAGCATCTTTTTTTGTATAACTGTGACCAGAACACAGCATTCCAAGTGTGGCCTCAATGTTGCAGTAAAAAGCAGTACTATCACTATCACTTAATGCTAATCATCTATTGATGCAACTTAAGACTATATTGGCCTTTTTGGCAGGACTTCTGGCTCATATTTAAATGCTGGTCCACTTTAGATCCCTGTCATAGTTACTTATTGCTCTCATTTTTTTCAAAAATAAAAATATCTGCATCCTATATTATTTAATACTCTTGTCTTGGTTTCCTACAATTGAAAGTATTGAAGCAGGTTGAATTTTCATGAAAGAGGTCAAATCCAGCTGATACAAAATGTACTGAATGATAAGTATGCTTCTATATATCATCTATTTATACATGACTGAGAGATAGAAGTAGGACAGGAATGTGTCGCTTGATTCCATGAATACCAGAGTGAATATTCAGTTTAGACCACAAACTTCATATGCCTGGCTGATTCATTCAGATTCATCCTACAGTGATAGTAATGACTCAGCATTTTTGGTTAGCAGTAAAAAAAAAATTGGGGACCAATGGCTTTTGTGTTTTCAGAACTGGGGAAAGCTTTGTATGCTGGATGAAATTAGATACCTAATGTACCTTTCTCTAACAAATGCATTGAACTACTGAAAGCTTAGCAAAAGATCTTTTGGCTGTGACATCTGGTCTAATATTTACATTGTCTTGTTTTTTCCCCATGATCAACTTTTTGAAACATTCTTCCTAAGAAAATTCTGTAAAATCTGAAGCTTGATTCCCACTATGTATCATTTTAATTGATCTTAGTAAAACAATTTTTTTGCTATTTCATTTAGAATGGTCTATTCTTCATTTATCATATTCTATAATTCTTCTGAGATTACTGTTAGTGGCAATTTGATTTTAAACTTGATAATCTGTAAAAAATAAAAGCTACCTTTTGGTGACCTGGTTAGAATGCTTCTGTAAAGAAAGCGGGTTATTTTTTAAATGTCTTCTTCATCTTGTCATATGATATTATATACATATACCCATAGTTACATGCATATGCATATTTATACATATAGATATTATTTACATCTCAAACTTAGAAAATCACCATCATCGTCATAGAGCGATTCTGATCAGTCTACAAGTAAAATATGAAACATAAATTCTATATATAAATTTTAAATTAGTGGTCAAACTAGATAAAATTCAAGTTCAAAATAAGAGGAGGATTTCAAGGTGCTAACTAAGGCCATGGTTGCATGCTTTTGTGAGCCTCAAGAGACATTTCTGAAGGGCCAAGAAAGTGGGGGCCCACTTCACCTCTGAGAAAGAATGTTACAGGGGCCAGAGGCAATGGCAGAGAAGACTGGACCACACCAGTCAAAATTATCATGCCATATTATATATCATATTATATTTACATCCCATATTGAGATTGAAGGAGACACATACTGCCTATAGGAATGAGAAAGTTTTTTTAATATACATATATGTTGGCAAGTCAATAGAACTTTTCACAAATTAATAATTTCTATGGACATTAAAAAGATTAATTCAACCCTCCAATAAACTGCATTTTCACATGGTATGACCTAACATGGCAGTAGCCTAACTTTGAATCCATTCATTCATATAGGTATGTGCCATTTACCACAATGCTCTTTTCTTAATTTATGAAATCAGAGTCCATGCCTAATCTCACCTGTGGTTTTTTTTTTGAGAATCAGGCAAGTCTGTTCACCTTTCAGTTTGAAAATTATTATAAATAATAATAATTATTTATAAAGTATTTATAAAGTTAATTATAATTTTAAAGATATTTTGACATGTTTGGGGTTTTGCTTTTTATTTTGTTAACATGTAATATATTCATAAGATGACTATTCTTCTCTTTGATTCCTTTTATATTTTGTCATTTATTTTAAAACTGGTTTCTTTAATAGTTATATTATCATTTGCCCATAAAATATTATTTTGTTACAAACTACTCAGTAATCACAAGAAAGGTCAGGATATTGCAGATGGTTGACAAAAACATGTCTCAAAGGTGCTTTTTCAAAAGGAGAAACTTCTTGGATAAGAAGCGAAACATCTTCCTCAAGGAAAAAACAGTCCAGTTGCCTTTTGAAAAACCACCTTTGAAACAACATCGAAGAAAAGATATTATGCCTATTTAGTTCATTGTGAAAGTCATGTTTGAATTGGGATTTCTGATTTGTACATCTGATTTTTTAACCATAAGAAGTTAATTGCTGAAGTCTACTTCTTGAAAGGTCTTGTGATAAGCTAGGTTCTTTTATTAAAAATTCTCTCACAATCAGGTAAGTTATTCAGTCAGTGTTTCTCAACCTTGGAAACTTTAAGATGGGTGGACTTCAACTCCCAGAATTCCCTAGCCAGTGTAGTAGGGAAGTGAGACTATTTAAGTTTAAATAGTGAGACTACTTAAGGAGAATCTGCCTCTTAGTTAGTTTTCTAAGGACATGGTTTTTCCATATTCCTTGGCTTTAGGTTCTAAATTAAGGTGCATCTTTTAGTGACAAACAGAACTGGATTGAGTAGGCCAAAGTGTATAACCAAACTAGCAAGTAAATAAATTGCTTGTCTAAACAAATTTAAGGAATTAGTTAAATTCTAGTCTAGTCTAATCTAGTCCAGCCTTAGACATAAAGCCAGTTGGGTAACTTTAGCTCTAGGAAGAAGGCAATGGCAAAAAAAAACAATAGGGATGTGTCCAGGCTGTCTCTGAGAATCAGACATGATTGAACAAAAGGAAAAAAAACAATAAAAGAATCAAGCAGCTATGAGCTGTTTTAGAACTGAATTATATGGCTGTGTATATCGGTGCTTCTAGAAAACATATACTTACTGTTATCCAGCTCACTTGCTGTCCCATGTCTGTGAAATACAGTGTAATAATAGAAGATGCTGCAAGACTCTTTATATTAACAGAATCTTTTAAATAGGGCCCATCTGTTAAAAAAGAAAGCAAGAACAGGAGACATATAATTATATCTTGCACAATATTTCCCTGTTAACATGTATGAGCAGAAAGAAATTCTGATAAAAAAGCCTAACAAATGAAATACTATGTTTGCTTTTCTATGATACCAGATGAAATTGTCAAATAATATATGTACCGGCAATCCCTAAACCACTACTGAATGCAAGCATGGGGATATAGTAATTGTGTGTCAGGGATAAGGTATGTACTTGAGTGCCTTTTAATAAGCCATAGTATTTTCTGACTTGTGTTTCTGCAGAGTACAAATGTAACCTGAGCAATAACTTAGTGCAGCAGTTTTCTGTAACTTTAACAGAAGGAAGGATTATTAAAAGAAGAGATGGTGGAATTGTAGGGGAAAGTTGGTCAAACAAAACCACCTATTTCCATCAGGGAGAGCATCAAAAATCAATGTGCTAGGAAGACAAAAGCAACCAGGGAAAGCAAGAGATACAAAGAAATACAAAGATAAAATTCCTAACTTGTTGTCTATACTATCACTGGTCTTTGTTGTCAGTAGGCTGAGAGATGCTATAGAGTCAATGCAACTGAAATCACCCTGGTAACAGTTTCAACCTGGATAATAACTCTGGGGAACTACTGTAGCCCAAATTTTCTTCCTTCTTTTTGTCTCTCTGGACATGTCTTTTTGTGTACATATATGGCAAAGAATCTGCTGAACTGTGAATGCCCCATACTGACTGTGTGGGTTTCCTCAACTCTTACTTATCTTATGGTTTCTAATACTTTCTGTCTGGTGTTTTATTTTCCTAGTTTGACTGTAGTTAGTTATATATACTCTCTCAGGAAGTCTTTTCACATAATTCCCAATTTGCTAATTTCAGCAAGAAAATTGGCAGAGTGACATATTTCACATTTGTACATACAGGCTAGGAGGGAATGATCACCATAAACATGGAATATACTTATATAGATCAGTTGGAAGGATATGCATTCTGTTTGATCAGCCTAGTTTGCATTTACAGAACACTTTGACAAAGAATGAATAATGAAGAGGTGAATTAGAATCCTTTATATGTTTCTTCACACCTACCCCATTATCAAAAGTATTTGAGGTTCCTATGGAAACCCCAAGAGGGAATCTCAACTCTTTTTAAACATTCCAGTTGACCATCCATCAGTTAAAAGAGGTAGACAACTGTTTATAAACTCTTGCCAATATTAGTGAAAAGAGTATGTTGCTAAACTATTTTTCTTGATTCATTGTTAGACAATTGAGTGTGAGGGATGTTTTTGTTATGATGGTTACAAATATAAATATCTAGGAACAAATGCTTAGTAAAATGCTCCCATATCCTGAAAATTAAAAGACTTCCAAGGTTCCTTCCAACCCTGTCATTCTATATTCTATGTACAAACATTCCAATGATTCACTTTTTGGAATTGCATTTTCTGTACTGTACAAAACAGATATTTATGTACTTAGAATTTCCAACAGAAAATATGTGTATCTAAATCTATACAGTATGTAGTAATGTGGGAAATGAATTATTTTCCTCAGGGAAAGGAGACTTTAAAATATATTGATAGGAAAATGAATACTTACTAGGTTCTAGTCGCAGACCTATGCGAGATGGGTACCATTGTGGACCTGTTCTCAAATAAGTGAAAAAAATACTTTACTCTCAGGCCTTTGTTAAAGAATAAGATTCCTATTACTTTGCCACATCAGTCTGAAGTTTATTGCTTCAGTACTATTGCTTTATAGTATGACAGGATATTTGAATAATCAATAAATTATCACTGTTTATTATTTTATGAAGAATCCAGAAATTTATATTTGCTTTGGAGACCAGCTGCTAACTGAATTTTGCTGTTTTGATGTTCTTACAAATTGTTGCTAGTACTGCACAGACAATTGAGATAGAAGCAATGCATGAAGTGGGTGATAAGCTTTGTGTTGTGGATAATTTGAACCATGTCAATATATTTAAAACTATTAATTTGAATTAATATCAAACCTATAAAGTTATTTGTTTTTATCATGATGAATTACCAATAAAAAGTCACCCTGATATTTAACCAGTTCATTAAGAAATTATATCTTTTTGATCATAAAAAATTAAGATAAAAATGCATGTCACTATCTAAACATAATGTTAAAATATGCTACATCAAAATATCTTCAGAATTTTGAATCGCTTACCAAAATTCCAGATTTCATCTCTTATCAAAAGTATTCCAAATCTGAAATTTTGAGAGTTGCTTCAAAAGACATAAAGTACAATAAGAAAAATATTTGTTGCTCAGTTTGCAATCCTTGCTATTCCATAGAAAAAATACAGTCCCCAGCTAGCTCTAGAAAAAGTGCATCAAAAGCTGAAACTTACTGGAATGGTCAATTGCTAGTGGAGGAGTTATAAGGACAAAATGAGGAAAGCAACATTGTAATTTCACAGTGCAGACCCTGCTCCATATAAAATGGAACTTTCAGAATGATGATCAATGTGAGGGTTTTTTGTTTTACTTTCTATTGTTTGGCTACTTATGTGTTGTTTTGTTGTTGTTATTGTTTAAAGACAGGAGAGGAGGAAGAGAAGGGCTGACTGTAACAAGGGTAGATTTGGAAAACATTTACATCCAACATATTGGAAATCCAATAATTTTGAATTAAACTTGATTCAGAGTTAATAAATGCTAGCATGTGTTTGTGTCACTATTTTTCTGTATAAGATATAAACTCCCTTGGGGCAGTTCTTAATGAGAGCTAGAAAAAATTAATGACCACATCTATTAGACAATATTTTGGGCTGGATGGAAATTGAATATTGCTAATTTGGACCTTATATTTCAGTGGTGGCGAACCTATGGCACGGGTGCCAGAGGCAGCACTCTCTGTGGGCACATGTGCCATTGCCCCAGCCTCGCCTCCCCCCGTGACCCCCTCCTCTCCAGCAGCCCCCCTGAAAGAGAGTCACCCCTGAGCATGGCCCACGCGCAGCAGCGCAGCCAAGGACATAGCCAGGCAGCGTAGACAAGACTCTGCCCTCACACCCCATTGTGCACAGCTGATGCTGCAGGGCACGGGCAGAGGGCGTGACCGCCATAGCGCTGCTGGGCTGCCTGAGCGATCTGCGGCGGGCCCTGGAGGCGGTGAGTGGCCCTGCGGGCAGGCAGGGCAGAGGATGGGGGTGGGGTGGGGGTGGAGCAGGGGGTGGAGCAGGGGCGGGGCCAGTTTTTGGGCACTCAGTCTCTAAAAGGTTTGCCATCACTGTTATATTTCATACTATCTCAAAACATGTCAACTGAAATTTAAATGAGAGATGAAAGGATGTCAGCTCAATCTCCAGAACAGAAACTTTAAGACTACGCTTTGTTGTCAGTGAAAGCAGACACATTCTCTGAAAGTAAAATAGATCTAGAAATGTCAAGTCCTGGTTGGATTGTCTGGAAATAGCAACTGTCATAATAAATGTCCTTTAAGACAGATATGAATCTAGTGCCTGAGAAGTCTCAAGAACACTTCTGAATTACTGCAAAACAGATAATGATATCACTTGGCAACCCTGTATTTCTTTGTTATGCAAACTTGAAAATGTTCCCGGAAATGAGCTAAACCATCTGGAGGACTTTGTCTTTCTGGTTTCTTATGCACAAGTCTAACAACTTAAGAAAATGAAGTAAGCTTTAAGTTCATTGATTTTAATATGGGAGGGTTACACTTCAAAATAAACTTGGAATGAAATCAGTAAAATTGATGAGATGTATTTCACTGACTGAATTGTCTTTCTTCATTTGCCATGGTAAAAATTGACCGATATTCATAAGAGATCAATAAATATTAATACAGGAACTTCCGGTGGCGAGACTTCGCCGATGGAGGCTTTCTTCTCAGCCTCCTGCCCGGGACTGCGTCAGAGCTGTCAAAACAGCGCGGATCAGCTGTTTTGCGGCTTGGAACTCCCTCCCTGGGCGAAGGGGAGAGAGTGAGTTTGGTTCAGATAGGGGTTGAGTTCTCTAGTCCCCCCAGGAATGATCCTGGGGGGATGTAGGTACGAACTCCCCCGGAGTCTGGACCTCTTCTCCGCAGCTCGGAGTGTCTTCGCTCTTCGGAGCGAGGCTAGATGTCGCTGCCACTGCTGCTACTTTGTATCTGCTTGTGAGTAACTTTTGAACAGACGGAACCTGACAGGGGATTTTCTTTTTCTGCTTTAGTTAAATGGTGACTTTAACTCAAAGATCTTATTGGGACTTTCGCTATTTGTTATAAGTGAAAGTGAGAAGAAAATGGCCGCGGAAGCGTTGTTTCTTTGTAACAAAAGGAAAACTTTCACTTTTTTTCCGGTGGTGGAATGATGCATTTTAAAGGATTTTAAAGAACTTTTCTTAAGTCAAGCTTTTTAAAGTTAATTTTTGCTCTTGTGGGTTTTAAAAATAATTTGGCAGAATGGCTACAAAACGTCAGTTTCTGCATTGCCTAAAACAGCTATTTCCTCTCCTGTTGTGCAAATTCATCAACAAAAACTTAGATCTCCCTCACCATCACCACCTCCCTCCATTACACTTAAAGATTTGCAAGAGGCTTTAGCTAAGTCCTCATTACAAACTGTGAAACAAACAGAAGAACTTTTGGATAAGAAAAATCAGGAACTTTGTGAAAATATATCACATATTTTTGAAGGACTAGCAATTCATATTGATCGTGTAGAGGGAAGGGTGGATGATCTAGTGGAGAANGCCCTAAGAATCAGGGGGCTTAAAGAGGATCTACAAGAGAAACTTAAGGAGGAAATTGTTACAGCTTTGGCCCTGGTATTGAATTGCAACCCTGAGGTGATCTTTGGAGAAATAGAAAAAATTTATAGAGTCAATTCCTGGGTTGCACGTCAGAGAAACATACCTAGAGATGTGGTTGTTTACTTCACCACAAGAGTACATCGTAATGAAATTAGACAGCTCTTTTATCAGCAGAGATTTCAAATTGCTGCACAAGACATTATACTTTTAAAAGAAATACCTTGTAAGATTTTAAGAAGAAGAAAAGATTTTACTTTTTTGGCTCAGGACCTAAAGAAGCGGCAGATGCCTTTTAGATGGGAGATTCCTGTGGGCATTGTGGTAAATTTTGAAGGGACCAGATACAGATTAAACTCTGTACAGAAAGCTAGACATTTTTACTTATCAGTCCTGAAAGCTGATTTGTCATCATCATCAACATCTAAAGCACAGGAAGATTTGATGGAACAACTTGTTGTGGAATTGCCTGGGGCCATGTCATTATCTACAGGAGATCCTCAGACTCAACAAAAGGTGGGAGTGAATGCAAAGGAGCAAAGGATGACTCATGCTGCTTATAGGTGTAAAGAAAGAGAACAACAACAAAAGGAAACTGTAATATATTCACCGACTTCAGAACCAGTGGGAGGGGCGAGGCCAAAGAGATCTGCAACAATAGACCTGCAGGGAATGATGAATAAGCTTCATAAGCCAAAGGATGGTTAAATTGATGATGCTGGAAGTGAGATTTTATTATGGAATAGGAAGAAGTTAGTTTAATATTTGATTATATGTCTGTAAAGAACTTATAGTATGTTGAAAGTCTTAACATATTTGATAAACTAAATTACTTTTCCAGCTTTGAAGAAGGAAGTATTGACTTAAGATTCTTGTTGAAAGTATTGATTTGAGAGTGAAGAAAGTGTAGGAAAAAATTAAGAGTAAAATGTAAGGAAAAATTTATATAAAATGTTTGATAGATATTTAGGCTTTTATAAATGTTGAAGGTGGATAAATTATACAAATATCATATAGTTTTTGATTAGTTGTATTGTTGTTACTTATTGTATTATTAGAGTTAAAGTATGTATAT
>NW_015387686.1:180659-183572 GCF_001527695.2 Protobothrops mucrosquamatus
CTCACCTACATCGTCCACAAGGGACGACTCGGGAACTCAACTCCTACCTCGGGCAGCTCACCTTTCCCCCTATGCCCAGGGGAAAGGTATCAAGCCGTTTGACAGCTGATGCAGGCTGTCAAAACGGCTTTTACGCAGAAACAGGCGGGAGCAGCAAACAGCTGCGTCCAGCGAAGGCGCCTGCCACCGGAAGTCCTCGGGATGAGTGTTAGTCCTGTATTGGGTTCCAGGAAGTTCAGGGGGGTAGGGGATTAGGGGAATTATAAAAATTGATGTATTTACATTTTATAGATAAATACTTATTGTATTGATAAGAGGAGATGCTCGGCTGGTATCCCAAATTGCACTCGAGGAGGTGGTAAGAAAGGAGAAGGGATGTAGGTAGTGGTAAGTAGGAAGGTGGAGAGGTTGGGGGTCAGAGGGAGGAAGGAAAGGAAAGTGGATGAGGGTGGAGGTATGGCAGGAACTGCCGAGCATCTCTGAAAATGTATTGATTTGGATTATTTTTTCTTTTTTGTTTATGTACGTAAATGCATCATAATTTTTGTTGTTTAATTATAAAAATCAATAAAAATTATTAAAAAAAATATTAATACAAAGATATCACTAAATTCATATATTAAAGCATAGGGAAATAATTTGGTGATTCATCATTAACAAATGATTTATTGGCAGGCTTTACACTTTGCATTAACATGTAATAGGTTTGTCTAGCTTGGCTTTTATAAGCTATTGCAACTTATCCACTATAGCATTGAATGTGAATCCCTATCATTGGGATTCTTTTTATTAAGGTTAAATACATTAATGCTTTTAATCCTAATTGGTGGGTTAATAATTAAAGCTGGTGCTCATTTCAACTAAGGACTAAGAATTAAAGCACAAGTCTTTTTATGCTGAATTTGAATCCATTGTTATAGCATGGAATAAGAAAACATCTTAAGAAACATATTTCCTATGAAGAATGAATGCGTTTCTTTCTCTATAAAAAAAAACCTGAAATTTTGTCATTAATTCCAAGCAGGTGAAATATGGTAATTTGACATGCTAGATGAGATCTAGTCTAGTTGCAATTCTTCTTGGTGGCAATAGTTTTTAGGAAGAGGCCCTTCCCAACATAAGATCTTCCTCTGGAACTGTCAGTGATTAAAGATAGGGCTTTGGGAGTTGGACGGCCTGGACTCTGAACTCTGTGCGATCCAAAATTGCCTTTTCTGAAACAATCTCACAAACAAATTACACAACTGCATTTAAAGCAAACTGGGAAATTATTCAGCTCATTTGTCTAAGGCAGCATTTCTCAAATTTGACAAACTTAAGATATGTAGCTTTCAATTTCCAGAATTCCCTAGGTAGCCAGTGCCAAATTTGAAAACACTGGTCTAAGGAAAGACTGTTAATCAACTAATTTTTAATTAGTTGACAAAAATGTCGTATCTGTCCTAATGCTTATGCAAAAAAACAAAACAAAATTTCAGGGCAGATCCCAGAAAGGATGAATAAAACTGAGAACTGAGTAAAGCTGCAAGCATCAGTTTATGGTTAATCTAGGCAGCAAATCTCTTGGAACTATACATTGAATTATACCTTCTACAACAGAGGTACCCAACCTTCAGTCTGTGGACCAGTAGCGGGCCGTGGCATGCCAGCAACCGGTCCGCACAAACAAGGAAAGCCCCATCCACAAGATGCAGGCAGCACACAAAGCCACGCTCCCTCCGGTCCATGGAAAAAACTCTCTCCACATAACCAGTCCCCGATGCCCAAAAGATTGGGGTCTTCTGTTCTACAATATCCTTTTTTAAAAAAGGAAGATTATCAGCATATCACAATATGGTGGCAAACGTATAGATCAAGTAATGAGCCTGTCCATATATCAGTTCAGAGAATATTAAAAATAAAATTTATGTTTTATGAAAAAAATGCATTTTAATTCGGCTCTTGCTCTTTCTACCCCTGATAAGAGCTTCATCTCAGGTAACAGAGACATGCTGCACTAATAACATGCATGAAGTGTTAGTGAAGGGAGGGGCTAAGCATTTTAACTCTGCAATCACATGTCATTGGATTCTTCAGTCTCTGCCAATAATCATAATTTCCAAAGTTGTAGCCTCAGCAATCTAAGCAGAAAGAGAATGATCATGGACATAGAATGTGAACAATTTAATCAGGAATGAGATAGAAAAGGAGGGAAGAAGAAATAGAAGTAGATAAGTATGAAAGAATGAAAGATAATGGGCAAACAAAGAGTTCTCCATACTGCAACATTACTTTGGAAGGAGCTGTTTCTTATCAACAGGAATATATCCAACTACAAATCATATTTGGAGAGGTAAGTGCTTTTAGAATTCAAGCGTTATATTATCCACAATATTGGAAGAGCAGTTGTACATAGTTTATTTTCAACACTGCTGATTAACTCATCTTTACCAATATAATTAAAAGTGTGCAAATTCCACCACCACCACCAAAAGTAAATAATATAATCCAATATCTTTACACTAGCACTCTCTGAAGCATGCTCAGTCTGCAAATAGTCTACCTATATAGTTGCTCTAACCCTCTGATGAATTTGGTCCAAATAAATAGTAAGATAGTAATTTAATTTAAATTTAAGTAAGGTCTTTACATTTAATGACTAAATAAAAAATTAGATGCTTACATATTTTGTGAAACTTATGTTTTACATCAAGAAGTGTTGATGATGGTGGCATCTGAAAAAAATGGGAGAAAGGTAAAAATTTGTGTTTGTTTGTTTATATATGCATGCACCTATATGTATGTATCTATGTGTGTGTGTGTGGGTGTGTGGGTGTATATATATATATATATATATATATATATATATATATATATATATATATATATATATATATATATATATATATATATATATATATATATATATATATA
>NW_015387686.1:185764-187666 GCF_001527695.2 Protobothrops mucrosquamatus
GCTGCATCATTAGCCACTTTAAACCCCTCCAATCCATACATGAAGCAAACTGACACCCACCATAAAGATGTGGCACGACCACGAACACGAAGCCAAACAACAGCAATGAAGCTCACCATCTCAAATCCCCCTGCAACTCAGACTAACCTGAGCACAACAAAGCCCCCACCCAAACAGAACACTCCCCCATCCAATCAGAACACAGCCAACGCCCCATCCAATCAGAGCACAGCCAAGCTCCTTAACCAATCAGAACACACCTCCACCCAATCAGAACACAGCCACGCTCCCACCCAATCAGCTCAAACCCCACTGGCAGTTAAAAGGAAGAAACAGCTGCGATCACACACACTACTCCCAGAAGCACGAAGCTGAAGACACCAGCCTGAAGATGACGAATGTGACTTCGTCAAAACGTCGCCAAGACACTTCTAATTCTACGTGGGAGAAAACCCGAATAACTAAAGACGTACATACAAACACCCGCGAAAACCTCAGAAAACATATATATATATATTAAAAACAGATGAATGATTCCTGGGTACATTCATGGTAAAAACAAAAGAAAGTGAACACCAGGAAGAATTAAAAACTATAAAAGTTTTAATAAGTTAGAGTCCAAGCTTTCACCAGCCACTGCTGGCATCATCAGGGATCTATATAGGTTAATGGGAGCGCCTATTTATGGTCAAACTACTTTTGCACCCGACCCACGGAAGACGTGCTGACAGTTTCAACTCGTTTTTCCACACCATTGCTTCCTTCTGTTGGATTATCATCCGGGAGCGAGTGACTGCTCCCAGGGCAAACCCCGGAGGATGCCAAGCACATCTGGCATTAAGGGCATGGAATACCCGTATCCATAGACCTCGGAAGAGGTGGGAGGAGGGGGGAAACTCCCCTCCCCAACACCCCCTGAACAACGGTGAAGCAGGCGTTTGCCAGCTTGGGCACTTGCCCAGGATGGAGCACCAGTGCCCCCGACGGACAGAAGAACCCATTGACAGCAACGCTCCGGCCTCGAGCAGATTGAGCGTCCCGTCTGAATGTGGGGAAGGGAAGAACCTACTGCGAATGCATGCCAACGTACGGCACAGCTGCCACCAGGAGGATCGTTTTTCTTTACCCCCCGCCACCCCCGTCGGTCCCACACCTTTGAGTATCCCTGTGGCACCACCGGATGAATTGAGATCGTCTATGCATCTTCTGGGGTTTGCCCTGGGAGCAGTCACTCGCTCCCGGATGATAATCCAACAGAAGGAAGCAACGGTGTGGAAAAACGAGTTGAAACTGTCAGCACGTCTTCCGGAATCCCCAAAACCCCCGGCGTGCCTGGAAGCACGAAGAGGGGGAGGTGAACGGCCCTGTTGTGTTTCAGGGACAATCACACGCTCCCGGATGGCCGCCCTGCGAACAAATACGGCGCCTCCCATGGGAAGAGGAGGGGAGGGAGAGCAATGCTGCCCCATTTTAGGAGCAGTCACACGCTCTCGTGCAGCCGCCTTGCAGACAAATGAAGTGGCCTCAGCAGGAAGAAAAAGGGGGGAGACGGGAAGTACGGGAAAGAGTGGCAAGTTGTGTGAGGATAGGAACAGCGCAGGCAAGTTGGTTAGTAAAACAAAAAGAGTATCAGAACGCCGATTGGCTGACGGAATCCCATGATAACATCCATGGGTTGGGTGCAAAAGTAGTTTGACCATAAATAGGCGCTCCCATTAACCTATATAGATCCCTGATGATGCCAGCAGTGGCTGGTGAAAGCTTGGACTCTAACTTATTAAAACTTTTATAGTTTTTAATTCTTCCTGGTGTTCACTTTCTTTTGTTTTATATATATATATATATATATATATATATATATATATATATATATATATATATATATATATATATATATATATA
>NW_015387686.1:187795-198403 GCF_001527695.2 Protobothrops mucrosquamatus
TTCAAAATTTGGAATGCTAACAAAGAATTAAGGGAGTACTGAGATAGCTATTTCTAACCTTATTTGGTTTTCTTCAGTCAGACATACCCTTCCGAGATTCGAACCTGGGCTGTCTGCATGTTAAGCAGAAGCATTAGTCCCTTATGCCACAGGCTCTTTCTCGCTTTGTTAGCTACAAGAGACAGGGGAAGAGGATGAGTGCTTTTTGAACACCCTGTCAGCCTAAATATGGGAGAGAGAGAAGTCTCTTAACATGCAGACAGTCTGCTTAACATGCAGACAGCCCAGGTTCGAATCTCGGAAGGGTATGTCTGACTGAAGAAAACCAAATAAGGTTAGAAATAGCTATCTCAGTACTCCCTTAATTCTTTGTTAGCATTCCAAATTTATATATATATATAATCTTGAGTTTGGTGCACCCTGTCGGCCCAAATATATATATTTTAAAAACAATAAATAGTTGATCACCAAGAGAATAAAACATACAAAATTTAAAAATTTAAAATTTATTTACTAAACCACCAAGCTTTCATCAAGAGCTCTTGACATCATCAGGGTATGCAAGCCATTGTTGGGAGTCGCCTATATGCAGCCGCTGATCATCTGCATCCGGCTCCTAGCGTGCGTCATGGGTCCCAGCTGAGCGTGCTGTAGTAACTCTTTCCTATTCTTGTTCTGGGCTCTATCGTGCTCAGTCCTTCTGATCCTGGAGTTGGATAAAATCCTTTCATTTCCCTCATGGGTAACAGTCATCCCCTTCTCACTAACAATGGCTTGCATACCCTGATGATGTCAAGAGCTCTTGATGAAAGCTTGGTGGTTTAGTAAATAAATTTTAAATTTTTAAATTTTATATGTTTTATTCTCTTGGTGATCAACTATTTATTGTTTTTAAAATATGGATACACCCAAGAGTCATGTTTTTACAACCTTATTTGGTTTCATCAGCCAGACATACCCTTCTGAGATTCGAACCTGGGCTGTCTGCATGTTAAGCAGAAGTGTTAGCCCCTAGGCCACAGGCTCTTTCTCACTTTGTTAGCTACAAGAGACAGGGGAAGAGGATGAATGCTTTATATATATATATATATATATATATATATATATATATATATATATATATATATATATATATATATATATATATATATATATATATATATATATATATATATATATATATATATATATTTCAAAATTTGGATTGCTAACAAAGAATTAAGGGAGAACTGGAATAGCCATTTCGAACTTTTTAGTTCTTTTCTACCAGACATACCCTTCTGAGATTCGAACCTGGGCTGTCTGCATGTTAGGCAGATGTATTAACCTCTAGACCACAGGCTCTTTCTCACTTTGTCAGCTATGAGACAGGGGAGAAGAATTATCTTGAGTTTGGTGCACCCTGTCGGCCCAAATATGGAAGAAAGGAATCTTTTGCCTGTATCTGCTCAAACTAGAGCCATCCACAGGCTTAGCAGTCGCAACTGCGACATCATATGTGTTTTTCAAAATTTGGATTGCTAACAAAGAATTATCTTGAGTTTGGTGCACTCTGTCGGCCCAAATATGGGAGAAAGGAATCTTTTGCCTGTATCTAGTTTGAGCAGATACTTTAATACTTGGTCTTCTGCTGCAAAATATATTGGGATCTTTTTTTGAAAGCATTTGGTCCACTATACAACTATATCTAGTCATGTAGCTTTCATATCTAATACTCACACACACACACACACACACACACACACACACACACACACACACACAAATTTTATTATTACCGTAGATATTACCCTATAGGCTTCATAAAAGAAAATGAGCAGTGTTTAAAAATATAATAACTCCCAAGGAGATTTACTTGAGATAATAAAATAATTTTCCCATTGAAATTCTCTAGGCAAATCATTCTGTTAATCTTTGCAAACTGGAAATAGTAATTCTAAGTGCCTTATATATTTGTTGCTGTAAGGATTTATAACACTTCTGAACATTTTACAATATAGTGCAAATTTGCTTTTCTGTATCAGAAATATTACAGCATATGAAATGTTTATGAAATGCTTTTTGTATAAACATGGGTATGATAGAATATAACTCAGTTATATTCTAGAAGTCAAATTTATAATACTGAAGCTATCAGAAGAACAAACGTTAAATAGAATTGGATATAAAATATTAGCACTACATAGCAAAAAATAATAATATTATGCAAATATTACTTATTTAAAAGGATTGCCTAAACATTGTAAGCACTATATGTCAAAATCTAAATGAAAGTTCTTTTGCTCCATTTTTTAAGAACCAGTGAACTGGAAATCAAGCCAGAAAAAACTCCTATCTGTAGACACTTAATTTGGAGGGCTGGGCACAGTAGGAATCATTCAGCAACATTTTGGTCAATTTCAAAAGCAAGGTCATACATTCATATTTGTTTGATTCACAATCCTATCTAAAATTATAGTGGATCATTAAAGTGAGTTTTCATCAAGACTATATTATAGTCTGCCTTATTTAACAGAAAATGTTAAAAAAAACGCTGCAACATAAATCTCACCTATTGGTACTATTTGATTCTGTTAATGAATCAGCAGAAAAAAATAGAAATATTTCTGAGGAGAAAAATCACTAAGCCAATGCAAAGATTAAAATAAAATACTACAAAATACTGTATTTTTTTTTTAAAAAAAGATACGTACTCTGCAATGTGCTGTTAAAAGCACTCCTAAAAACTTACCTTATCCACTACACAGATCTGCTTTTTGCTGTGGGCATCAAGAATCTCCACTTCAACATAAGTGATTTTTGAATGTCTAAGAACTGGCAGTGGTCTTAGGTGGCCAGCAGAAAGTACAAGTTGGGATAAGTTGAAAAAACTTCTCATGCCATTATAAGGTGTAGGCAATGCTGATCCCTGGATAGCAAGATCTTTCTTATGCTCAAGAGTGCTGGGTTTATGTCTCCTGAACATGACTGCATGAAATATACGGGCCTGTCATGTCAACACTGGACACCTACAATGGGTGATCTGTTGTCCCTGCATCAGTTAAATACAAACACTGGCTGATGAAAGGTCAAGTGGCATTCCATTTAAAGAGTCTAAGTTTATATGGCAGGATTGGAAACAATGGCTTTCTAATCCATTACTATATTTAGCTGGCTATTGTGATATTCTCTACTACTGTTTTTATTTTAAACAGTGTTTGAAACAACACACCCTGTTCAGTTTCTTATCATGCTTCCTAATTATTATAATCCTATCCCTTTTTAGAAAAATAGACCAAGAGCTATAAAGGAATCAGAACTGATATGCAATGGAATACATTATTATATATAGAAGCTGGGAATACAAATAAGTCCAGTTTTAAAAATGCAAGTCAAATGTCACATGGGAGTTGTTTCTTAATACAGAGCATGTCTATACCAAGATTGTAATGCCAATCAAACAATCAAACACTGTCAGATGTCTGTTTTATATTGTCAAGTAATCCATGAAGCTAAAAATATGCTTGTGTAGGTAAATGACCTTCCATTCAATTGCATCATATTGTCATCTGATGCTAAAAGCAAAAAAAAAACTTATCCATATTATAGGAGTCAAAGTACACATACACACACTTTATACAAATATTCTATTCATACTTCAGTACAAACTTCATTGTTGAATCTCTGGCCTGGGATAAACCAGCATAAAAATTGTAGAAATAGTGCTTCCATTTGTTGGCATCAAAGCTTGAATGAATACATTTTTCAGAGCAGAATTCATTTCTTCATATATGTCATATAGTATCAGGGACATACTATATTCTAAATCAATTATGGTTCCATCATTGCATGTTCATACTGAAAACATAAGTTTACAGCAATTAACAGAAGAATTTATACTTGACTGGGATAAACAATAATATTCTGCATGAATTCATAATACTTAGAATGATGTACTTACTTATGGTAAGTTTAAGCAGTAGGTGAAATACTGCAGCATGATCCCTATCCAAACTGAAGCATGCGTGCTCTTGATTATGTAGCAATCAGAACTATTTTTTTCTTCTTGATATGGAATATATGTTATTGTTCCAGGCAGAAGTGGAAAAAACAAAGGCTGAAGGACTTTGATGTTGTAGACCAGGGGTGTCAAATTGCCGGCCCATCCCATTGCCAGCAATGGCAAAAAAGTCATGATATGTCGCGACATATCACGTGACATTGCGAATTTGTCACCCTGACCCATAACCCCAATAGTAACGAAGAAAGTAGTGAAAAATTAAAAGAGAAGGAAAAACCCTGCCTATGCTCTCCCAGTGCAAAGCCACCACATCCCCATTTTATGATGTAGATTTCAGTAGCAGCAGGTGAGGATTCAGAGAAGGAAAAATATTAAAAAGATTGGGAGCATTTGGGCCGGTAACTCACATCATTTGGGAGCTATAGAAAGAAATTGCTGCCCAGAGAATAGGAAGCAGGCAATTGTGACTTCATAGAGAATAAAGGAAGGAAGAAAAAGGGACATGCTCATAAACATTGATCTACTCATTTGTAAAATCACTCTGGGATTCCTCTAGATTTTGTTTCTGCTAAACCATGCCCACCTAAAATATTTTGATAATTTGATTAAAAGAAGATAGTTTTTCTCTTTTGTGCATACTCCTGATTAATGTATTGCATATTCTACTTGACTTACATTTAAACTTGGTCTTCCATGACATTTTAAAACCTAATCTGCATAGATTCTGCATTCTGTTATTCTGCAGTCAGCACATTCACATCAAACTAACAGAAATATAACTACAGTTTTAAAATCTGTAATTTCTCAAATGTGGAAATTCTTCAAGGTGTATCCCTAATCTCTGTGTGTTTGATTGACTCATAAATCTTTCTTAAAATATGTTGTCTTTTTTACTATACAGGTAATCCCCGAATTACGAGTGTTCACTTAACGCTCGTTCAAAGTTACTTGTGCTTACGAGCAAGTCCCGAAGTTAAGAAAATTGCAGCACTACGACAGTTGTTCGCCCTTACAAGTAATAATAATAATAATAATAATAATAATAATAATAATAATAATAATAATAATAATAATAATAATAATAATAATAATAATAAAGTTGGAAGGGACCTTGGAGGTCATCTAGTCCAACCCCCTGCTCAGGCAGGAAACCCTATGCCATTTCAGACAAATAGCTGTCCAGTTTCTTCTTAAAAACTTCCAGTGTTGGAGCATTCACCGCTTCTGGAGGCAGGTTGTTCCACTGGTTAATTGTTCTAACTGTCAGGAAGTTTCTCCTTAGTTCTAGGTTGCTTCTCTTGGTGATTAGTTTCCATCCGTTGTTTCTTGTCCTGCCTTCAGGCACTTTAGAGAATAGCTTGACTCCCTCTTCTTTGTGGCAGCCCCTGAGATATTGGAACACTGCTATCATGTCCCACTGACCACAGTGACTCTGCAACATTCATCCTGGTTATTCCCTCCCTCCTCTCCCCCGCTCCGGGTCTCCCTAGGTACAAGGCCTTCAATACTCATCCTGTGAAGATTGAGATCCTTCGCTTTCTTGGTTGCTCCAGGCCTTCGGTGCATTCGCAGAGAATGGAGGCCTAAAGTAATATGCAAGATCACGCCAGATCAGAGGAGTGAGATTTCACACTACTGATCTCGCATGATCTCATGGTAGTTTAGGCCTCTATTCTCTGCAACAGAGAACAGAATCGAAGCTGGGGGACGCTTCCACATGCCTCCGGAGACTGGATCGGGCTCCAGAGGGGCTCCGATCGGGCCTAGAAAAGGGCTCTGGAGACTGGATCAGGCCATGGGGGGGCACAGAAGCCTCCCCATCCTCCAATCCGGATGGCAGCGGCCTGGAAAAGGCCTCCGGAGCCCAGATCAGGCCACGGGTGGGGTGCAGAAGCCTCCCCTGGCCTTAGATCTGGACCACAATGGCCTGAAAAAGGCCTCCGGAGCCCAGATTGGGCCATGCGGGGTGTGCGGAAACATTCCCTGGCCTCAAATCCGGGCAACAGCAGCCTAGAAAAGGCCTCTGGAGCCCATATTGAGCTATGGGGGGCACAGAAGCCTCCCCCGCCCTCTGATCTGGACCACAGCAGCCTGGAAAAGGATTCTGGAGCCTGGATCAGGCCGTGGGGGGGTCGCAGAAGTGTTCCCCGGCCTCAAATCTGGGGTGAAGCAGGAACCATGGCAGAGAGGAAACAGATCTTTTCCAAGTGAGTCCGGCATGGCAGGAAAGAAGGGAGAAGCATGAAGTATCTTAGTAGGTTGGGGAGGCCTTGGGGGCCTGTTCCAGCATTAGACCCTCCATGGCTTTCCCCACCCTGAGATACCTCATGTTTGCTTAATGAGCCATGTGTGTTTTAACGAGCAAAGGAGTGATCTCGTACCTCAGACAAGATTCACTCTGTTGTGTAGTGGGAACCGTGAGGAATTGAAGACACGGAATTGAAATAACAGCTCTTTATTAAGTTCTCACAGAAGCAGCTCTAGCAGCTGCTTGACTCATATTTATATGGACCGCCACTAGATGGCAGCCAATGAATTTAAAGTATGCATTCCCGCCTAAAACAAAGGCTTAAAGTTTGTACAGACAGACAGTTAACAATTAGTTAACCTTATGAAGTGGTTTAATACATAACACCCCTTCCCCCTAATTCAATTACATATCCATAAAATGTACATAGTCTTTTAGATAGGCAGGCGGCTTTCGCGATCATTCTGATCACCGCATTTCTTCCGGAGGTTGCCGGTCTAACCTCGGCTGGCTGGGTAGACCAGGACTCCACGACCCGCTAGCACTGGGTGGACCAGAGACTATTTGACTGCTCGGGTCCAGTAGTCCAGTCTCTGTTTGATTTCTCTGTCCGGGTAGACCAGTCCCCTTTCGGCTGGTCTGTCCGGGTAGACCAGTATACATGTCAGTGTGCAGAGCAGTCCTGGAAAAGCTGGAAAATAAGTCCTCCAGCAAGTTCTGATCTGCGGGCACTGTTCCTTGGGTCGGTAGCGACTCAACCATGACTGAGTCGATCAGCATGTCTCTTTGAGTCTCGCAGGACTCCGGAGACTCTGATGCGCCACAGCTGTCAGGCAGCCCTCGGCTCTCCTCTTGGTCAGTGGTGAGGGTTTGACACACCTGCTGCTGACGCAGTTGATCGATGTGGCAGTGCAAAATGCACCTGTCTTCCAGGACCACTTCGTACGACAGTGATCCTGACACCTTGCAAACCACAGCTACCACCCACAGTGTCCCTTGACCATAGTTCCTTGCCCAAACTCGGTCGCTGACTTGCAAATTCCTCGGGGGCTTGGGCTGCGCTGTCTCTGTTGCGACTCGATCTGGATGGAGATGGTCCAGCTTCATAGTCAGCTGACACCCCCATCTCAGTTCTGCTGGGCTATGACCTGTTGAAGTGCACGGAGTTATGTGTTGGCAGAGCAAAAAGTCTGCTAACCTGTGATGCCAATAGCCCTTTGTTATTTTTTTAAGTGCTTCTTTGGTCATCCTGACCATCCTTTCCACTTGACTGTTAGAGGCCGGGTGAAACGGGACAGAGGTGGCATATCTAATCATATTAGACCTAGAAATGACTGAAATTCTGCAGCAGTAAATTGTGCCCCGTTATCTGATACAATTACATCAGGTGAGCCGTGTGTGGCAACGATTCTGCGCAGTTCCTGGATGGTCCTGGCAGTGGTCATAGAAGGGACAGGTGCTACATCAAGCCACTTTGAGTGACTGTCCACTACAATGAGGAACACCTGTCCTTGGAAGGGTCCTGCGTAGTCTATGTGAATCCTGGACCAGGGAGTTTGCGTAGTCTCCCAGCGATGTACTGGGGCTTGAGGCATTTCAGGTCTGGTCTGTTGGCAAACCTGGCATCCTTTAACTTGAGCCTCAATATCCTTATCCAACCCTGGCCACCACAGGTAGCTTCTCGCGAGTGCCTTCACCCTTACTATTCCAGGATGTCCCTCATGCAGAGATTCTAAGATTCTTTCCTTTAATGTGTGTGGAACTATAACCCTACTCCCCCATAGAATGCATCCTTTGTATGCAGACATCTTGTCTTCTAATAAAACTCTGAAACTCTGTTCCAGGACTGGTTCCTGGCCGCCCCCTCAGCACCCAGTTCAAAACACGGCTGAGTGTTTTGTCAGTGGCTGTCTCAGCAGCCACATCCTCTGCTTGAAGGGGAGATTCTGGCAAACCCTGAATTGACAAGATGCATGCAGCAGGTGTGGAGTCTGGTTCTAAATTAGGCAGGGGCAGCTTGCTGAGTGCATCAGCGTGACCCATTTCCTTGCCAGGCTTATGGACTAGCCTGTAATTGTTGGCTGCCATAAAGATTGACCACCTCAGCATCCTTGGAGAAAGGATCTGAGGGGTTTGCTTGTCTGCAGTAAACAGACCTAGAAGGGGCTTGTGGTCTGTAAAGACCGTAAATGGGCGACCATAAAGGAAATCATGGAATTTCTTTATTCCTGCAACTATGGCTAAAGCCTCCTTATCTATTTGCATGTAATTTCTTTCCCCACCCTCACCCTCACCCTCACCCTCCTTCTTCTTCCCCTTTGGTGCAGCTGACTCTGCCTCCTCCCAAGGCTGCTGCTTTTTTTTCTCTCTCCCTCTCCTGCCCAAACTGCCTCCTTTTATAGGCTTTCCTGTCTCCGCCTCCCCTCCTCCTTTCTCATGGGGGAGGGTGAGCCAGAAGTGAACCTGGGGCCTTTGCAGCTCCAGAGGACTCTCTCACAGTAAGTCCTTGCCTGTGCTGACTCTTTCCCTCCCCCACTATACTTGGCTAGGTAGGGTTGCGTACCACCTGCCACTCATTAATGTACCACAAATGGTACACGTACCACCGGTTGAAAAGCCCTGCCATATGATGACGCATCACATGCAATACTGATAGGCAGTTTTTCATTAAAGTGTGTTAACATGGAGTCTGAAGACAGCAGTGATTTGACTGCTTTGAAACTATTTTCGTGGATGCTAGTCCACTGCCATGGTGCCCTTTTATCTAGGAGCCTGTGTAAAGGCTCTGCTAATGCAGCCTTGTGCGGAAGAAAGCCGTGGTAAAAATTAAGTAACCCCAGAAATGCCTGCAGCTCCCCCTTTGACTTAGGTCGGGGAGCCTGTAAAATAGCCTTAAGCTTTTAATCAGCGGGGTGTATTCTGGCAGCATCGATCCGGAAGCCGAGGAACTCTGTGGAGTTCACTCCTATTTGACATTTTTCTCTTTTGAGCTTTAGCCCCGCTTGGTGGAAGCGCTGAAGAACAGCCCTTAGATGTTCTGCAAGTATTTCTGCTGACTCCCCAGCAATTAGAACGTCATCAAAATAAGGACACACACCTGGGATGTTTTTTAACATGCGTTCCATCATGCTCTGAAAGAGCCCTGGGGCTACACTGACCCCAAACTGCAGGTGACGAACTTTGAATGCCTCTCTATGGGTAACTATTGTTTGTGCCTCAGCAGAGGCATCATCCACAGGCAGTTGCTGATATGCCTGTGCCAGGTCCAGCTTTGCAAATAAGCGACCTCCTTGTAAAGATGCCAGAAGGTGGCTATCTACAGGTACCGGATACGCATGCTGCTGCAGTGCCTTATTAATAGTGCACTTATAATCAGCGCAGATGTGCACCTCTCAATTAGGCTTGACCGGTGTGACTATGGGGGTTTCCCACACACTGCTGTCAACAGGTTGCAATACTCCCTGTTGAACAAGCTTGTCTAACTCTGCATCAATCTTGTGCTTAAGGGCAAAAGGCACTCTACGAGGCTTTACTCTGATTGGGGCTATGGTTGGATCAAGGTGGAGAGCAATTGGTGCTCCTTTGTGTTTTCCCAAGTTGGGGCTGAAAACGTCAGCAAACTCCTGGCAGGCAGCTGCCAAATCCGCTGTTTGGGTTCTGTTGATGCCAGTCACATGGATGCCCAGGGCATCAAACAAGTCTAGGCCGATCAGGCTTGTTTGCTGGCATTCCACCACCATGATGTTGAGGGGACCCTCAAACTCTTTGAACTTTACTTTTAACATGGCTTCGCCTTTAACCGCTACGCGGGAATTTTGAAAATCTGTCAAAATTAAATCTGACAGCTTGAGTCTGACTCGTTTCCTGCCATGTCTGCAGATGTAGTTAAAAGTACTGTAAGACATTATAGACACAGCTGACCCAGTATCCAGTTCCATGGAGCATGGAACTCCTTGTAGCTTGACTTTTAGTCTAAGCCAGGGGTAGTCAACCTTTTTATACCTACCGCCCACTTTTGTATCTCTGTTAGTAGTAAAATTTTCTAACCGCCCACCGGTTCCACAGTAATGGTGATTTATAAAGTAGGGAAGTAACTTTACTTTATAAAATTTATAAAGCAGAGTTACAGCAAGTTAAAGCATATAATAATAATTACTTACCAATACTTTATGTCGGACTTTCGCTAAGTTTGGCAGAATAAATCTTTATAAAACAACTTACTGTAGTTAAATCTATCTTTTTATTTATACTTTGCATACATAGAAGCATGAAGTCTGATGAAATTACATTTAATTAATTAAATTATTAATGAGATCCCTGAGGCTGATGCTGCGAAACTAAATACTGGATATCTGGCTCA
>NW_015387686.1:199602-200908 GCF_001527695.2 Protobothrops mucrosquamatus
AAAGCGATCTATCAAAAACAATGTGCTCAAATAATTATTAATGGAGATCTGACAGAACTTATAGACATACAAAAAGGTACTAGACAAGGTTGTCCACTTTCTCCACTATTATTTATACTGTCCTTGGAAATCTTGTTGTCCAGAATTAGAGAATCTCCAATGATTAAAGGCCTAAAGATTTCTACTAAAGAATATAAACGTAAAGCTTTTGCTGATGATTTAGTTTTTACATTGACTCAACCAATTGAATCACTGGAATTTTTGTTGCAAGAGCTGCATCAGTATGGTAAAGTGGCTGGATTCAAAATTGATGTGAATAAGACTAAAATTCTTACCAAGAATATGCTTGTTAGAGATAAAGATCAACTTATGCAAATGTCAGGATTTGAAGTGGTTAACAAAGTCAAATATTTGGGAATTTTTTTGTCATCCTCCAATGTGAAATTGTACCAGAATAATTATGAAAGATTGTGGAAAATGGTACAAAAGGACTTATCAATGTGGAAAAAACTACAGCTTTCTTTTCTGGGTCGTATAGCGGCCATTAAAATGAACATTTTGCCTAGGTTTCTTTTCTTATTTCAGATGATACCTATTTTAAAAAACGAACTTAACTTGAAAGAATGGCAACGAGATTTGAATCGTTTTATTTGGGAAGGCAAGAAGGCGAGAGTTAAATTTAAGATTATTCAAGATAGTAGAGAACGTGGAGGACTTAAAGTACCAAATTTGACACTTTATTATGATTCTTGTGCATTAACGTGGACGACTGACTGGATTAATTTGTCCAACAAAGGAATTTTGAATGTCGAAGGATGGGACTTGTACTTTGGGTGGCATGCTTATCTTTTTATGCAGAAAAAAATTGATAAAACCTTCAGAAATCATATAATAAGGATTGCATTGTTAAGAGTTTGGCAAAAATATTTTTTTAAGTTTGAGGTTAAGCTACCACTTTGGGTGATACCATCACATATTTTTCAAACCATAACCAGAGGAGTGCCGATGGAGGGACTTACATATAAAGATTTGTTATACCAGAGTGGTGGTGGTAACTGGTGCCTAAAATCAATAGAGGTTTTGAAGCAGAATAATCCAAATTTCTCCTGGCTTCTGTATAGACAAATTCAAGATAGATGGCGAATTGATAAAAAGACCATTTTTGTTATGGAAGACGGGAATTTTTTGAAGCAAGTAAGAGATGGTGCTAAAGGACATATTAAAAGGATATATAATGTTTTATTAGAATTGGACTCAGAAATTGAATTAGTTAAAGACTGTATGATTAAATGGGCTCAAAATATAG
>NW_015387686.1:202975-207683 GCF_001527695.2 Protobothrops mucrosquamatus
TGTTTGCGGTCGCACTATAGCGCCATTTAATTTCACTTACATAACGTGAACTAAACTTATGCGCGGGCGATACAAATAGTATATTTTCAGAAATTTAAATTGTCACGGGGAATTTTATGAAAACCTAATGAAAATGTTTTTAAATAATGCTATGAAAATTTTTTAAAAAGTCAATTAAATTTTTTAAAAAAGGAAAGTGTTTCAGTATCAGACAAAACCTTTACCGCCCACCATGAAAGCTGGAATGCCCACTAGTGGGCAGTAGGGACCAGGTTGACTACCACTGGTCTAAGCTTTTCTTTTAGGGGGCGATGGCTCCAATTCTGAGAATGCTCCTCCTTCCGGAGCAATATCCTACTCTATTCTGCCCCGGGGCTCCATTATGTCTCCTGGGGAAGTCTTCATGAGTTTTTACGTTACGACTGGAATGAAAATATTCCTTTGGCTTTTATGAAACTTTTAGAAAATTTTAGGACTTCATATAATATCCAGTGAAATGGCTGTTCCATTTTCACCATTCAGGAATGCAGAGAACTTGTAGGTTCAGTTTTAATATTGTGTGGAATGTTGTTTAATGGAAGCCATATTCTTCCATTCTTTGTCTCTCATATCTTTCATTCAATAATACCATTTTCTTGCAGGATGAATTGATCTGAAACAATTAAAATGTGTAATCCTTTTTGTCAATGTAGCTATCAGTAGCTAAGAAATCATCAGAGTCTTCACTTGCCTGTTGATTAAAACCATAGATTATTTTCTTTTCCTTTTTAGGACAAATAGTGTTCTGCTTTTAATCACTAGCACTTTTGACAACTAGAAATTGTTGTCATTCAGTGTTCCTGTCAGTGGGAGATCACCCATCGCTATGTCTTGCATACATTCCAAGCTTCTCCTTAGACGCAAGAGGCTTCTTTCTGTACCTTGATAAGGGAAATCTTGATTAATGCAAACTTTTGATGCTGAGAAATAAATTTCTAATCCTGTATCTAGGCTTAAATGTGCCTTACTTCTTAGATAAAGCATCTTGAGATACATTTACACCCCAAAATAAATGTCTATTTTCACAGATGTACTGATCTCAGGATAAGACAAACAGAATTCCAATAATTTAAGACCTGAGCCCCCCCCCCCCAAAAAAAATCAGTAAACATGAGTAACATGCTGGCTGGAGAAGTCTAGGTCATCTGGGAGTTGAAATCTGTGTATTTTAAAGTTGTTGAGACTGAAAAACACTGCAATTGTCAGGCACAAGAAACCAGGAACAAGTGTAGAGTTCAAAATACTAAAAGTTTATTTCATGCTACTTATACACAGAAATGTATACATGCATGATGTGAGTTATCTATCATTAAATGTGGGAGAATTTGGATCAACTAAGCCCTTCTTTAATTTAACTCAGCTATGAAATTTGCTATTATCAATGTAGTTCTGATTTCCAATAAAGACACAGAATGATTCATGGCTGAACTCACCATCAATACTTGCTCTTCTTTTGGGGCTGAATCACAGGCAGCATGGAGTATCACTTGCTGACTAGCACTGGTGGAAAAATTCCCATGCCTTCCAATCCATGTTTATTAACGTCCTGGTGGCTAATAGCCACTGAGCTATATCTGCTTTCAGTTTCATTCAACAAGGCTGCCTTATTTTTTTATGCTTTTCTGATTTAGTATCTTATTGAAGAAATTCTGTGAAGCACGGGCATTACATCAGGAGGCTTGTAACTGTAGGGAAAACACTCAGCAAGAGAAACATAACAAAAAAAACCCCACTTTCTAAAAATATGAAATAATATCCAGATATTTTGAATGATGGTGGAAATAAAGGCAGGTTTCTAAAGCAAAAAAAATGTTATTTATTGCCCAGTATATAATCCAGGTATTAGATTATATACTGGACAATACTGGCATCATCAAGGCGCACTCCTTGTTTATATATAAATACTTCTTACTATTTCATTGCTGTTTACTCCTGAAAATTGTTGATTGTACCTGCTCTAGAAATTGTCATTGCCAAAAATAATGCATTTGTTGATTTCAGTGGGAATCAATAAAAAAATTGCAACTTTGAAAGCTTAGGATCCAAAATTTTGAAGTAAAGTAAAATTTAAATATTAAAAGATATTAAAAATTACTAGTTCTCTATCATTCCCCTCCATTTGGCACATAAAAGGTGAGCAGGCATTTAAGTAATCTAAATAGTATGGAAGGTGCATTTAGCACTGCTAGTCCGGGAGTCACATTTCATTTATCATCTTTCTTAAATAAGAGTCAACATTTCAGTGGAGTACTATGCAATCATCTCAGGGGGGGGGGGAGAGAGCATTTGAGGCCCTATCCTTCAGCCAGGGCATCAAATGTCATTGTTACAAAAATTTTAAAAGATCAAGGACCGGACTTTTGAACCCCTCACAAAATACTACACATATACACAAATGTGGATATACAGTATAAACAATGAAGTGCCACAACAGCATATCCACATGCTGATTACTGAAATATACCAAACATGAACTAAAAAAGGATGCATCAGTCAGTGGTAATGTGCTAAAATAGAGCTTTTGAGAAACAAACGGGAAATACTGGTATACTTAAGGAATAAAGAAATACTATCTATAGCAATACACAATACTAAGAGTGAAAGCCTTCTTGAATGGATTTTTTTAGAGGAAAAAAAGAAATGACATTGTTATAATGTATACTACAACCACCCAACCAAACCGAGGAAATTGATGAACTTTTTGCTAATCAGTCAGCTAAGATATGCAGGAAACACACCATTGTAAAAATAGGGGACTTTGACTAACCTGACATCAATTGGAGACAGAACAACAGACTTGTAAGGGACCTTGGGGGTCTTCTAGTTCAACCCCCTGTTCAAGCAGGACACCCTAAACCATTTCAGACAAATGGTGTCCAACCTCTTCTTAAAAACCTCTAGTGATGGAGCACCCACTACTTCTGGAAGCAAGCCATTCCATTAACATGAAATCTCTCCTTAGTTCTCCTTGATTACTTACCACTCCATCTCATGGTGATGCTGTCTATCCCACATTTTTCTATGTTATCAAGTAATAGGTTGTAGTCCACTTTATCAAATGTTTTATTGAAGTCAAAGTAAATTATGTCCACAGCATTTCGCTGATCCTTTAATTTAGTCATTTTGTCAAAGTATGCAATAAGATTTTTTTGACATGATCTATTTTTGACAAAACCATGTTGGCTTTTGGTTATAACTTTGTTTGCTTCTAGGTCAGCGGTTCTCAATCTGTGGGTCGTGACCCTTTTGGGGGTCGAATGATGCTTTCACAGGGGTCGCCTAAGACCATCGGAAAACACATATTTCCGATGGTCTTAGGAACTGAGACACTAGTGAGAATTTCTGCTCAAGGCTGGCTCTGCCAGCCAGCTCAGGCAGACAGAAAAGCAGCTGCCTCAGCAGCATGGCGGGGCTGTGCTACCCATTGCAGAGCAGCTACTGCCACGTTGCCATGGCTATGAACCTCCTGCTCGGCGTCTTTCAGGTCCTCTTGCCTGGCTTCCGTCTGAGAGAAGCGCAGGGCCAAGGTAAAAAAAAAAGCCTGGCGAAATACTCTCGAGGGGTAGCGTCGATCTGTAGCGGGAGGTGAAGGGGGCGGGTGGGTGGGTGGGTGTCGACCAGAAGGGAACCGGGTCTGATAAGGGCGAAAGTTGAGTGAGGTTTTCCCCCTCGCCCCTCTCTCTGCCTCCCTTTGTGCAACAGCGTTTCTGGCTGCTGCCTTCCCAGTCACCGAGAAAGGGGAAAAAAAGAGCCGTGAGCGAGTTCCCCTTTCTGCCTCGTTGCTTAAAGCTTTTTTTTTTTTTAACGACCGCTCATTCAGAACTCCTCGGGGCTTGTTTGCATGAGCTTGTGGCAGATCAGTAAATAAAAGGGTGGGGGAGCCAAACCATCCAAGGCGTTTGCACCCTGAATGTGTGGATGCTGCTTTCATGATTTGCCACCACCGCCCCCTCTCTTCCCGCCCTGCTCTAGCAATGCACTGCTGCTGCTGGCTGAGGTGAGCTGAGCTGAGCTGCGGCACCAAGCCGGTCCCCATGCCTCCTGGTTGCCCGGCCGCGCTCCGCCCCTGGCCGCCCTTCACGCCGTGCCGGAGCCTCCTCCACACCGCCCGGCCCGCCTCCCTCGCCATCGGAGGGCGTCTATGTGTGTCTCCAGACCTTACTGGACTACCATCCCCAGCAGCCCTAAAAAGCACTGTGGAAGAGTGGGGAATGCTGGGAGTTGCCGTTCATCACCATCTGGAAAAACATAACTCTCCAAAGATCAATCCTTCCTTCCTTCCTTCCTTCCTTCCTTCCTTCCTTCCATCCATCCATCCATCCATCTCCTTCCCTTCCCCTTCAATCTCTCCTTCCTTCCTTCCTTCCATCTCCATCCCTTCCCTTCAATCTCTCTCTCCTTCCTTCCTTTCTTCCTTCCTTTCCCCTTCAATGTCCTTCCTTCTCCATCTCCTTCCTTTCCCCTTTAATCTTCCTTCCTTCCTTCCATCTCCATCGCTTTCCCTTCAATCTCTCTCTCTCTCCTTCCTTCCTTCCCCCCTCAATCTCCTTCCTTCTCCATCTCCTTCCTTTCCCCTTCAATCTCTCTCTCCTTCCTTTCTTCCTTCCTTTCCCCTTCAATTTTCCTTCCTTCCTTCCTTCCATCTCCATCTCCATCCCTTTCCCTTCAA
>NW_015387686.1:207871-229182 GCF_001527695.2 Protobothrops mucrosquamatus
TCCTTCCTTCTCCATCTCCTTCCTTTCCCCTTCAATCTTCCTTCCTTCCTTTTCCTTTCAATCTCCTTCCTTCTCCATCTCCTTTCTTTCCCCTTCAATCTTCCTTCCTTTCTTCCATCTCCATCTCCATCCCTTCCCCTTCAATCTCTTTCTCCTTCCTTCCTTCCTTCCTTCCTTCCCCCTTCAATCTCCTTCCTTCTCCATCTCCTTCCTTTCCCCTTCAATCTTTCTTCCTTCCTTCCCCTTCCCTCCCTCCCAACATTTTTTGAGCAAGGAAGAGTAAGCTTCTCCAGCGAGCATTGCTATATTGTTTTTGTGATTAATCACTATGCTTTAATTATGTTCAATTCGTAACAATGAAAATACATCCTGCATATCAGATATTTACATTACTATTCCTAACAATAGCAAAATTACAGTTATGAAGTAGCAACAAAAATAATTTTATGGTTGGGGGTCACCACAACATGAAGAACTGTATTAAAGGGTCACGGCATTAGGAAGGTTGAGAACCACTGTTCTAGGTGTTCCCAGATTTGTTGCTTAATTATCTTTTACAGGATCTTTCCAGGTTTTGATGTCAGGCTGATAGGTTATAATTACCGCAATCCATTCTAGTCAGGATTCAGGCTGAATCATGACCATGGTATCCTTTTGAGCCAGCTGCAGGGTTTGGGGCTGACAACACAGTTTTGTGCTGGTTTGGCTCCTTTCTCCAAGTAAGAGATCCAGCCCACAGATGATCCTTTGTGGCATACCACAGGGCTCAGTTCTCTTGCCATTCCTTTTTAACTTCTACGAGAAGCCATTGGGTGAGATCACTTGCTACCTGAGTATTCTGATGATATTCAACTTTACATATCCACTCCTGATGATCCTGGTGATGCTGTTGCTGCCCTCTTGCAGTGTCTGGAGGCTGTGGGTGCCTGGATGGGGAACAACAGGCTTCAATTGAACTCTGGCAAGACTGAATGACTTTGGGTGCACAGAGTTTTCAGATCTGGAAGTTGCACTACTCTAGACAGACCTGATTTGCAACTTGGAGTTCTTCTGGACTTGCAACTCCTGCTTGAATAGCAGGAGGCAGTGACAGCTCAGAGACCTTTTGCACAAGTTTGGATTGTGCACCAATGTAGCCTTTCCCAGATCAGAAGTCTTTGCACTCAGTCTTTCAAGCCCTAATTATCTCATATCTGGACTACTGCAATGTGCTATACATGAGGCTATCTTCGAAAAGCATTCAGAAGCTTCAACTGTGGGGGCCTAGATAGGTATTAGTGTTGGTTATTACTTTTAAAGACTGTATGGCATAGGTCCAGATTACTTGAGGAACCATCTCTCCCCACTGGGATTGGTCTGCCTCACCCATGCTGGAAGAAAGAAATTTTGCCTGGTGGAGTCCAAGGGAAGAGCCTTCTCTGCCATGGCTCCTACTCTTTGGAACATTTTACCTTCTGAGGTGAGATTGGCTCTCATCCTTCTGACCTTTCATAAGAATCTGAAGACTTGGCTCTGCCAGATGGTTTGGGTTCCAACGGGAGAGCCATGGAGATGGTTGATGAATTAAGAGGCAATCTCACCTTCCCCCACATATCATGTTACCTCCCCTCTCCCCATTTTAACTATAATCTTATTTTGATTGTGATTTCTATTTTTATAGTTTTAGAAATATTTATCTGTTAGGATTTAATGCTTAATGCTGTAAACCTCACAGAGTCATTTCGATGTGAGATGGGCGGCCAATAAATTAAATACATTTAATAAGTAAATAATAAATAAAACAAAACCCTTTTTTGTTTCTCTCTTCATTCAAAAAGGAAAAAATAGTCCTACCTATCAAAAGCAGCACTGTGGGAGACAGAGCAGGAATGTAGGTCAAAATAGGCAGGAAAATGGTAACAGAACACCTATCCATTCCAGGTGAGTTCATATTGCCAGGACTAGATGGCTTGCATCCAGTGGTGGGATTCAGATATGTGGACAACCAGTTCTCTGTGTGGATGCAGCTTCCAGAAGTCCATTCTGAGCCTGGGCAACAAAAAATTAGCTACCGGTTCTACTGAAGTGGGGCAAACCAGCTGAATCCCACTGTTTACATCCAAAGGAGCTGTCAGATGTGATCTTGGAACCATTGAACAGAATCTTTCACAGATGCTGGAGCATGGTGGAATTACAAGAGGACTAAAAAAGAACTGATGTGGTTTCAGTCTTCAAAATATGGTTTGTTAAAAACAGATCATGCCACACAAACCTTATTGCATTCTTTGATAAATTGAGTAAATTTGTGGACTAGGGAAATGTTGTAACACCCCTAAAGTGTGAGTTGCATTGCTTGCCATTGTTTTTTCAGGTGAAATTCAAGGTGTTGGTTGTTACCTTTAAAGGCCTTCCTGGCTTGCGACCAGGATACCTGAGGGATTGTGTCAGAATCCAATTATATTTCATTTCTAGTTATCGACTATGGAAAACCCCATTTCTGCCTTCTTTGGATTCTGTCATACTACGAAGGGGAAGGGGGATGAGCAAAGAGGTTTTATGGCTCTCACTTCCTTCATTAAAACTTCAAAGGGACTGAATGTGGATCTCACCAAAAGGACTGACCATAACAATATGGCCCATCAGCTTTCATCTACTACTCTCTGAAGTCTCCCTTCTGCCGGTCGAGAGGAAAAGGGGGTGGAAATGTAATGCCTGGGATTTTCGCTGGAAGGACAGTGGGGTGGGGGCTGCTTGGGAACACTTACAACCTTGGATGGTAGGGGTTGGCCCCTCAGATCCTGTCTAGACTGCCTGCAACCATCTTCTCTTAATAAAGATGCCTTTTGGAAGAGATATTCCAAGAGTTCTGTCTTCTTAAGATGTAAAGTGGGGTGGATCTTTACAGTAGACAGGATCTGCAAAATTAGTCCACCTGGAAGGGAGAACCTTGCCGGGGGACTTTGCAAAAATTACCATGTCAGACGATGGAGCAGGGAAGGGAGAAAACTCCCCGGAAAGGGAGTTGCTGCCCCGACTGAAACCCTGCCAGATGTCGGGATCTGAGAGGTCAGATTCCTCAGGAGAACAGGTGGTGGGGACACGTAACCACAAACCTCGGTGGTCAATGGGCGTTGGAAAGAAAGGCGAGTGGGAAAAGAAATCAAGAAAGGTGACCCTGAGACGGGGGGCCAACCAACCAGAATGGAAGCAGGAGATGGGGAAATCCCTGTATGCAAGTGAAGAGGAAGAGAGCTGGGCACTGTACTCGGGCTGGATCCTAGAGAAAGCTATCCACCTGATGAAGAGAACTCTCAGCTCCCTAGGAGAAGAGAATTCTGAGCCCTACGGCCACACCAGCTCCCGGAGCTGCAACTGGAGAGACACTGAGGGGGAAGTGGAATCTGCAGCCCCGGGGACGTCTGCTGATCCAGTAGTCCCCACTCCCGGCTGACCCACAGATGGCAATCTGGATGGAAGACACTACCACCGACAATGAAGGCACCGATCCATTCAAAGACTCCCGCCACTGGATGTGAGATTCAAGGGGGAGCTGACACGCTTGGGGTTTTTCCTAACCCAAGTCCTCAGCTACATGGAGGAACATGGGCGGCACATCCCCAGCGACAAAGCCCGTATTTGTATTGTGCAATCTGCACTGGATGGGCCAGCCGTAGATTGGGTGGTGAACTTGCACGACTCCAATGCCCCAGAGCTCAACGACTTCAACCGTTTCATGTCCTCTCCGAGAACGCGATTTGAGGACCCCCTGGCTGATCGCAAAGCCCACGAAAGGATAAAAACGATGAGGCAAGGCAAACGCCCGGTAGCCGAATATACGCAAGAATTCCGGGCCATTGCCAGCAAATTGAACTGGCCAGAAGACATCCTCCTTAGCCACCTCAAAGATGGGCTAAACTACAACCTATATGATGCTTGCCTGCCCCAAGGGGACCCACACCAACTTGATGAATGGTACATCCTGGCAGAGGAAGCAGAGATCGACCTACTGAAGAGGCATCGCCGAGGAAAACAATGGAGCCGCTCACTGCCTGAGTTGACACATGAACCAGTGAAACCATCGGCTATGGCCAAGAAGCAAATGGGGTGTTTCAAGTGCAGGAGAGGGGGGCATTGGGCTGTAGAATGCCGCTCAAAAGCCCCCCAGCACAACCCAGACAGATCACCGGCCAGCAGATCTGGGAAGTCTCCAGCTAAGCCAAAATAATCTGCCATGAGAGTGATGGAGGCTGTGGAACCCCCTACCTCTGTCCATCGTGGGGAAGGAACTCCAGCCTACACCGCAGGGCCAGTGGACGCCTCAGATGACAGCTCGGAGGGTGAACTCCTGGTAAGTGGACCCATCGCACCCATCCTCAAGACAGTGACTATATTAATTCCCCCCATGCCTGAAGTTGTGAAGGTGAAAGCCTTAATAGACTCTGGCTGCACCCGCTGCCTCATTAGCCCGACGCTAGTGGGGAATCTGGGCATTCCGTTGAGGAGACTGGAACAACCAATCTCATTTGGCCAGTTAGATGGGTCCATAGCAGGGGGGTGCCAGCTATCCTAGCCACTTTACCAATACACCTCTCCCTGGGCAAACATGAGGAAGACATAACATTTGTAGTGACCCCAGGCATGGAATGCCCAATGATCTTAGGGATGGAATGCTTAAAGAAATGGAACCCCTGGGTGAATTGGAGGATGGCAGAAATCAATTTCCCGAAAGGGGACCCTATGGACTTAAAATCCCAAGGGGAGCTACCAAAATTAAGAACAGAAAAAGCATCCATGGGAGAGGAAAGGGGACTACCAGAAATACCAGAGGAATACAGAGATCTTGCTGAAGTTTTCAGTGAGGAGAGGGTGGATGAGCTCCCCCCCACTGACCCATGAACTATGCCATTGAATTCAAGCCTGGGGCAAAACTTCCGAAGCCCAGGCTAAACTCCATGAGCCCAAAGGAGAAGGAGGAAATGGAAAGATTCATAAGAAAAACCTAGAAAGGGGGTTCATTGAGCCAGCCAAGCCTAAAGTGGCTGCCCCGGTCCTCTTTAGAGAGAAGAAGTATGGCTCTTTACGCTTATGCGTGGATTATAGGCTCCTGAATACAATCAGTGAAAGCAACCTATACTCCCTGCCCCTCATGAAGGACATGTTGTCACACCTCTCGGAAGGGAAAACTTTTACTGAACTAGACTTAAGGGAAGCTTACTATCGTGTGAGAATTAAGGAAGAGGATGAATGGAAGACCGCATTTAACTGCCCAATGGGGTGCTACCAATTCAAAGCCTTGCCATTTGGATTACAAGGGCCCCCCGCAGCATTTATGCAATTAATCAATGACATTCTAAGGGAGCACCTGTTTAAGGGGGTCCTGGTTTACTTAGATGACATTCTTATCTTCACCGAATCAAAAGAGGAACATGTCAACCTAGTCAGAGCGGTTTTAAAGAAACTGCAAGCCACTCACCTATATGCCAAACTCTCAAAATGCGAATTCCACCAGGAAAGGATAGACTACCTAGGTTATCGCATATCCCCACAGGGCATTGAAATGGACCCAGAGAAGGTCAGAGCAGTATTAGAATGGGCACCACCCCGCACAAGAAAGCAACTGCAAAGTTTCCTGGGCTTCGCAAACTTTTACCGCCAATTCATCCCTTCATTTGCCCAGATAGCCCTGCCCCTCACGAACTTACTAAAAATGAAGGGAGCAACCTCAGTAAAACCTAGCCAGCCACTAACATGGACAATGGAGTGCCAAGCGGCGTTTGAGAGATTAAAGAGACTTTTTTCTGCTGAACCAGTACTGAGGCACCCAGACATGGATAATCCCTTTGTAATACAGACGGATGCAAGTGATGTGGCAGTGGGGGCTGTACTATTACAAGAAAACGATGAAGGGGTATTGCAACCCTGTGCGTATACATCCAAGAAACTCACCGAAATGGAACAGTGCTGGCCCATGTGGGAGAAAGAGGCATACGGGATACATTGGTCATTACTCATGTGGCGCCAGTTCCTTGAAGGCAACAAAATCCCTTTCCAGGTGTGGACAGACCACAAAAATTTGGAAGCCTTGAAAACACCCAGGAAGCTCAACCCCAAGCAAGCCCGTTGGTCCCAGCATTTTCACCAATTCCACTTTACGCTCAAGCATTTGCCGGGGGATAAGAACTTCCTGGCAGATGCACTATCTCGCATGCCCCAATATAACAGCACGCGAGCCACCGACTCTAAACCAATGATGGTAGAATCACAACTGGCAGTGCAAGTAACCACCAGAGACCAAGCTAAATTAAAACCACAGCTGGGCAGCCAAACCAGAATTGAATTCCGGAAAAGTTTGGAAACAGATGAATGGTTCCATAAAAATAAATATGTGTGCACAATGAAAGACGGACTGCCTTGGGTGGGGGAAAAGTTATATATACCAACAACCCAAAGAATCACATTCATGCAGCTTTGCCATGACACAAAATCAGCAGGGCATTTTGGATTTGTAAAAACATTACACTTCATTAAACGGCAATTTTGGTGGCCATCCATGAAAAAGGACATAGAAAATTACGTGGCCAGCTGCCCAAAGTGTGCAACTGCAAAGAGGTTGCAAGGGAAATCGCCCGGACTGTTACAAGCAGTGGCAAATCCCTCAGCCCCCTGGAGGGAAATAGCCATGGATTTTATAGTGGAATTACCAGAAAGCAATGGGAATACTGTTATCTGGACGGTCACGGACTTGTTTTCCAAACAGGTCCACTTTATCCCTTGCCAAAAGATTCCCACCGCAAAAGCTTTAGCGAAACTTTTCGTCCAGCACATTTACAGATTGCATGAGGCACCCCAACGCATCATCTCTGATAGGGGAGTGCAATTTACATCTGCATTTTGGAAGGAATTTTTATCCCTGTTAGGGACCACTCAGGGACTGACATCTAGCCATCATCCACAAGGGGATGGACAAGCAGAACGTTCTCACTCAGTAGTGGAGCAATACTTAAGATTCTTTCTTAATTTCCAGCAGTCTGATTGGACGGACCTACTCCCTTTCGCAGAAGTTGCCTACAATAATGCAGTCCACTCCAGCACATGTTACACTCCTTTTCAAATAGCTACCGGTCAAAGTTTCAACCCCATGCCAGAAGTAACCCCAAACGAACTGGCGATCCCATCACTGAAAGAATGGATGGAACAATTATAAAACACCTGGCCAATAGTTAGAAAAACACTAGATGAAGCTAGGCAGGCATACAAAGCACAAGCCGATAAAAAAAGGGTTGAGCCTACACCATTCATTATAGGAGAAATGGTGTACTTATCTACAAAATACTTAAAATCCCTAGTAAAAACCTTGTAAAAAACTTGGACCAAAATATATAGGGCCTTTTCCAATTAAAAGAATCATAAACCCAGTAACAGTAGAATTAGAATTAACCAAAAAACTTAGGCAAATACACCCTATTTTTCATTGCAATTTGCTGAAAAGAGAGCATCAGTCACCTTTACGGCCAACCCCCCCCCACCTCCAATCATGGTGGAAGGCGAACAACACTTCGAGATAAAGGAAACCCTAGATTCTAGGAGATATCATGGAGCAACTCAGTACCTAGTATCTTGGAAACACCTCCCTGCGTCACAAAACGAGTGGGTCCATAAACGTCATGTCAGAGCCCCGAAGCTATTAAAGAAGTTTCATACAGAGTATCCTAACAAGCCAGACTAACTTTTATACCTGTTTTGTTTTGTTTTCAGGTGGATCTCTCTTATTTTTAAGGGGGCAGGATGTCAGAATCCAATTATATTTCATCTCTAGGCATCAACTATGGAAAACCCCATTTCTGCCCTCTTTGGATTCTGTCATACGATGAAGGGGGAGGGGGATGGGCAAAGAGGTTTTATGGCTCTCACTTCCTTCATTAAAACTTCAAAGGGACTGAATGTGGATCTCACCAAGAGGACTGACCATAACAATATGGCCCATCAGCTTTCATCTACTACTCTCTGAAGTCTCCCTTCTGCCGGTCGAGAGGAAAAGGGGGTGGAAATGTAATGCCTGGGATTGTCGCTGGAAGGACAGTGGGGTGGGGGCTGCTTGGGAACACTTACAATCTGAGGTTGGCCCCTCAGATCCTGTCTAGACCGCCTGCAACCATCTTCTCTTAATAAAGATGCCTGTTGGAAGAGATATTCCAAGAGTTCTGTCTTCTTAAGCCATTGTTTTTTCAGGTGAAATTCAAGGTGTTGGTTGTTACCTTTAAAGCCCTTCCTGGTTTGCGACCAGGATACCTCAGGGATTGTCTCTTTCCAGTTATTTCTATCCATTCAATTCTATCCAGTGGGTTAGGTATGCTACAGGTCCCACCAGCCAAGCAATGTTGGCTGATGAGGCTAGGAGGTCTGCCTTCTTGTCCATAGCCCCTGATCTCTGGAACATTATCCCTCCAGAAATTGGGATGACCTTTGTAAGATCTTGAAGATCTAAATATGTGCTTGGGGCCTCAAGCCTGATAAAAGCTCCATTTCTGTTTATATTGATATTCATGGTTACAATGTTTCTTAGTTGTTATATTTATATATTTATTTTTATATTATGTTTGTACTTGGTTTTTATTCACTTTATGACTGTTCTCCAGACAAAGTCACTTGTTTGAGACAGGCAGCTATAGAAAACATCCAATTTACTTAATCATTGAATTTGTTAAAATACATTGTTTTCTAAGTCCAAGAAACATGCTGAATTACATTCTGCTTAGAAAGGGGGTCCATAGTTATCTTTATCCTAAAAAACATAGGTTTAGCATTGCATAAATACTATGCTAACCATGTCTTATAGAAGGCATTCAAGAAATTCTTATCAAAGCAGCTTCCCAACTAAGAATAAGTATTCTAAACTTTTATAAGGGGCACATAGAATGAAAACACACATCTTTATTCCAGTGAAATGGGCTCTGTGCAATAAATAGTATACATTCTTTGTGCTTGCTAGCTGAGGGAACAAGAGGGACAGCTGTACTGGATTTAATTCTTACTAAGAGGGATGAAATGCTTGAGGGAGTAGAAATGACAAGAACTGTGGGGGAGAGTGACTATGACATATTTGAATTGGTAACTTAAATCAAGTTAGGCTAATATTTTAAACTTTAAGAGAGCTGATTTCAACAAGCTAAGAAAAAGACTAGGATAGTGGTGAATATCTGTAGCTCAGATGTAGGATGAGGATGAATTTTCTGATATTGTGAGTTTCCAAAGGTTTCATTGCCAGGCTAGGTAACATCTTCAGCAGAGTTTATATGATGTCAATGTCTGTATTCTGCTAATAAGGGCTTTGTGTAGTTAGTAGGTCTTGTGATGGGTCAGGTGTGGGTGTGTCAAGTAAGGGTCTTGTGGTGGGTCTTGTGATCGGTCAGATTTGAGTCATCAGTGGGAGTGTTGTGATGGGTCTTGTGATGGGAGGTTACATCAGGTAAGGATCATTGGGTAGTGAAGTCCTGGTTGGGGGGGGGGCTTGCATGGGTTGGTTGAAATTTGGTGCTGACTCTGGTTAGCGGTGCGGTTGATTTGGATTCTGAGGGTTTGAGGTTGGTTGTTGGTCAATGTGTTGATGGAATTGCTTCTGGAGTGCCAAGCTTCTATGAACTCACGAATGTGGTGGGTGGAAGTGTGGCCGATGATTTTTGTGTTGCTCCAATCGAACTAGTGCTGTTTGGGTAGAGATTAAGGATTTGGGATTGTGGGATTTTATTGCCAGCTGGTGTTCATGGATCCTGGTTTTTAATTGACATGATGTTTGTCCCATATAGAATTGATTGCAATTGTTAGAGTTGATTTTGTAGATTACATTGTTTTTTTCATCCTTACATATCTTGTTTTTGGTCCTGGACAATTCCTGGCAGAGTGTGGCTGTGGGTTTGTGAGCTATTGCTATTGATCTGATCTCTGTGTGTGGGTTTGCTATAGATGTGGGTTTCCACTTCTCCGTTGTCTAATCTCCTTATGTCAATGTTGAGGAATGGGAGTCTGTTGTCTGTTTCCTCTTCACATGTGAATTTGATTCCAGGAAATATGTTATTGAATAGCTGGTATGTTTCTTCAGTTTGGATGCATTTGATGATGATGAAAGTATCATCAATGTAGTATGTCCAGAATTTTGGTTGGATGGTCAGTAGAGCTATGGATTCGAGTTGTTGCATGACTTCTTCTGCTATTAGGTCTGATATGGGCGATCCCATCCAGTGCCTTGTACTTCCTTATAGATTTTACTGTTGAACTTGAAGCATGTGTTGGGGCATAGATCCAGGAGTTTCATGATGGTTTCTGTGGATGTGGAGTGTTTGTGGTGGCATCATCTTTGTGGGTATGGTGTTTAATGAGCAGGTGTTGTATAGTTTGTTTAGCCAGGTCGATGTCAGTAGACGTGAAGAGCAAAAATCCAGAGGTGATTTCTAAATGGGAACAACAATAGATATGTTTTTTTCTTAGAATAGAGCAATTAATTTAACCCTCTATTTTTTTCCTTACTGTGGGAAATAATATATATTTTTGTTTGTACTTATTAATCTTTATAAACTATCATCACTTATATTAACAAAATTTACTAACATTTATTTAACTTTAAAGGGAACCTCCCTTTAAAAACAAACAAACAAACACCCATTTTAAGACTAGAATTTTCTTTGAAAATATTTCTAAAATCAATAATACATCTTTTTTTACTTCCTCCTAACATTCATACTTTCAAATTCATTTTTAATAATATTTTACAAGCTAAGGTCTGTTCAATAATTGTATACGGGAAAATGTTTCCAAATCACTTTATAAACTACATTAGAAATTTCTTTCAATTACATATATCAGACTAGTAAAAATCTATCCTAACTCCAATTGCCTCATTAAGTTTAAATCTCTCCCTCCAGCTTATCCACAGAATAAAATTTTCCTCTTCTCTGGAATGTTTATCAAGTCTCCCTTTCTCAAAGAATTCTCAACCTTGTTAATGTCCATAAAGAAAAAGTCCCAAACATGTCTTCCTGAGAATTGTGGATTTGCTTGTTTCAGTTGCACTGAGAGAGACGATCATCATAATAAAGATTGGTGCCAGATTTGTATTCTAGAATTGCAGCTAAGTCCTTTACATTGTCAGATATTTGTGAAATTGCCTCAGTGGTTTGATAACTTCCTGTGAACATGGCTGATGGTTGACATGCCCAGAGAGGCTTCTGTCTCTGGATTGCCATTTTTTCAACTTACTAACAGAAGGAACAGGGATTCCTCTTGTTTATATATTTCTCCAGTCTTAGGGGGAGTCCTTGAATCACACCACATCGTCTTTACAGCAGCAGTTGTTAAGAAACTGTGCTTTGGAGAAACCGGTGAGCCATTCACCAGTTCCATTCCAACATGGCTGCATTTCATTGTTGAAAAAGCAGCTGTTTTGGAATGTATTTTTCAAACGAACAATAGGTTGTGTCTTTCATTTCTTAAACAATTTATAGATTATCTGTATTAGCAAAAGAAGCTCTTTTTAGTTGCAGCCTGTTACTCCTCTTTGAAGCTCTGCACCATTTTTGAGACTTTTTTCTTATTAAATGACATGGAAGAGAATTTCTGGAAGCAAGCTAAAATAAGGAAGTGTGGAGTTTTTTTATTTTGATGGAGAAACAAGAAAGAAAACTGTGGTTTTATTTTACTACTTTTATTATGTATTTTTGGGTTGTTTTGTTGTGAGTGGCAGAAACTTTCTGATTTTTATAAACTCAGATTGGCTAGGATCTAGGAACTGTTTTATAAAAAAGCTACTCTTTGACCACAAAAGGGAGATTAAAAGATGCTGTCAACCTCCAGCTGAAAAGCCCAACCAAAGCAAAACACCAGAGCCATTGTGTTCTCTTATTGAGTAGGTACAAACTGGCAGGGTTAAAGGAAAGCTAGCTCTGAGGAAATGGCAGGAAGCAATTAATTAAAAGGATGGAACTTTCTCTCTACTCTCTGACAGGTTTGGGTCACATTGTTCAGTAATTATTATGAGAAGAAACTTTAGTTCACCAAAACAACTTTTCACCAGCTCCGACTCTCACACTGATAAGGACACCTGTGGATTCAAAATTCTCCCCTCTCTCCCTCCTGCACTGTTGGCAAGTTAGAAGCAAGTAGCGGTTCTAAAGCCCATAGGTTTCATAGCTTGACAGGTTCCCCCCCCCCTCCCCAGGAAGGAAAGGGAACCTGAAAAACAAAAAGAATACACATTAATACTTGCTAATTTTTCCTTTGCACTGGTCCCGGTTTCCGGGGGTACTTTTTGTGGAACCATTTTACCAAATGATCCACGCTTTCATGTTGTGCTTTCACCCACTTAGATTCTGACATCGTGTAGCCCTCCCATTTGATTAAGTACTGCAACTTCCCCTTGTCAATTCTGGAATCGAGGATTTACTTAACTTCGTAATGCATTTCCCCTTCTACCAATATTGAGGCAGGAGCTGCCATCCTCATTGACCTCAGTGTGGATTCTTAGTATGGCTTCAATAAGCTACAATGAAACACCCAGTGCACTTTACCCAACCACCGTAACAATTTTAGTTCTACTGTCACTGGATTAATGACTTTCACTATGGGTAAAGGACCTATGTATTTTGGCCCTAACTTCTTGCAACTTTGTCTCAGCTTTGTCTCAGCTTAAGATACTTTGTAGACAAATATACCTTATCCCCTACATGGAAAGCCTGTTTTTTTATCTGCCTGTCTTTCCTGACTCTTGGCTGCTTTAACTAAAGCTTTCTTCGCATCACTCCAGACTCGCTGGAACGAGGACCATTGGCAGTTCTTCGGTCAGAGTTCCATACCCTCCACTCTCGGGAGGGGAGTCCTCAACGACCTGAGTTGCAGCCCTTGACTTCTCCTTTCCCTTTTTTGGGTGGCTTCTTTGGCTTCGAAGGGGTCGATGTCACAGGAGACCTCAGGGGTTGGCACCAGCCACATTGTGGCTCAGTGGCCTTGACCACATCAAAAGCACATGATGGGTGTGCGCTCAGACGATCTCACAGGCATCGGGTGGTTGCTATCGATTGTTTTCTCTCCAAGGCACACTTCTCCTGAACTTTCTTTGGATGTGGGCTGACACTCCCACTACCATATACATGGCCAGGTCCAACTCCATGGTAGTGACTAGTTGGTACCAGGCACTAAACTAATTTGGGATCCCTTGGGCCAGACACAGATGCAATAGGTCACAGCTTAACCGCTCTTGAAAGTAGTGGTCCAGGAGCTGTTCCAGACAGTGTCTCAGCCTCCCTGCAATCTGTCTGAAGTCTTGAATGTACTCAACCACAGGTCTGGTCCCCTGCTTGACCCTCCGGACTTCCAGATCTGCCTGCTGGGTCTGTGCGAGGTCCCCAAACTGGGCTCTGAGGCCACAGAGGAAAGCATCTGGATCCGCCAGCTCAGGGGCACCTTCATCATGGAGGATGGTCATCCACTCTGTAGCCTCCCTTTGAGGTTAGCTATGAATGACAGCCACCTGGGCCACATCATCAGGGTAATAATTTCTGTGCCAATCAAGGTGGGTCCAAACTTGAGGAAAAAATCCAGCTTTTCTGGGCTCCCATTGAATGTTGCCCTCAGTGGAGGGCATGGAGGTGGCCTGTGTGCCAGCACCGGCTGAGGCCACTGCACCCACACTCCATGGTCTGAGTACATCCCTGGCTGTGCTCCGTAGCTGTGCCTTAGTGGGGATTGCCAACCAACATCCCCAAGCTTAAGAGCAGGTGCTGGTGGCTGGCTGTAGGCTCTCCATCCCAGACTGGGTCCAAGCAGGGAAGGTAGCCCAGGCAGTGGGCTAACTGTCGCCAAGTCATCACAGCTGCTGCTCCCACCAAATGCTGGGGTGAAGGGATCAGTGTCGGCATCAGGGTTGGGGCTGAATCCTCCTGGGGTCTGGTATTCAGCTGTGAGACTGACCCTCCTTCACAGACCTCCAGCTGCTGAACTGCTGCCTCAGGTGTTCCACCGACTAACTGCTGCACCTTGGCAGATAGCACTCCCTGGGTGCTGTTTCCTCCGAGGCTTCATGGATCCACTACTGGATTCCACTGGCAGAACCACATCTTCAGGGCATTTCAAAAGAGTGCCAGAGTGGGGCCAGTCTAATTTCCAGAGGGATAATGTTCCAGAGGGAGAGAACCACCAGCAGGAATACATGTGCACACTGAGATCAGCACAAAACCATGCAGGCTGCTGTATTTTGCACCAACTTGAGCTTCCGGGTGCTTTTTAGGGGCAGCTCCATGTAGAGTGCATTGTAATAGTCAATGGACCAGCAACCACTCCAGCATCTAACTGGGAACAAAGTCAAGTGATTTTGTCTTCCAGGAAATCTGCAAATTCCTCAGTGCACCCTTCAGGTGGGCCTCAGTCTTCTCTTTTCCCTAAGGAGATGGGTCACCTTAAAAAGGTCACTGGTTGATTATCTACAGATGCAATTAGTGCAGAGAAGTATTTACATTTCACCAAATGAATCACCATTAATAGCAGCTGTTACCCATACTCAATTGAGTTCATCCCTTGTCTTCCACCAGCAGTGCGCTAGACACATCTTCATCCATTTCATCCCTTTCAGTTCTTCTATATACACCAGAGAACAGAGAGGTCTACAGGTGAGGAGAGGTGAGGGGGAAAATCCCATGCAGAGGTTCAGTCATCTTCCTATTCCAAACAGTGGAATCTGCAGTTATAACCCCCAGCTCCTTCTGGAACCCATCTGGGTCCATTAGTCTCCAATCTAATAAGTCCTGCCTTCCTGTGGGGGAGGGTTCAGCTCTTGAGAAACTCATTGTCACCAGACTGTGATCTGACTCTGATAGGGGGCCAAAGAAAAGTCCACCAATTCCAGGTCACATAGGCACTGCTCTGACAAGAGCACAGTGTGGAACTCCATTGCCAGCCCTGAAGTGAGGTCCAGGAGCCTAGGTAGAGAAGCTGCCACTCAGCAGGGTGGCTGGTACAGCCATAGCAATCCCACCTTGATCCCTTGTGTGCAATTTAGAAAAAGAGTCTCACGGCTGGGCACATGCCCCTGGAGGCTGCCAGAGAATCTTTGATAACAGCCACACTCCCTCCCCGGCCCTGAGGTCAAAGCTGGCGCCATGCTTGATAACCCACTGGGCAAATTTCTGAGAAGGGAAACTCTCCCTCTGTGCCCAACCAGGTCTCAGTTATACAAACTAGATCTCTTCAAGAATCAAATCAGCAATAAGACTAGCCTTATTATAGGCTGATCTGACATTTAAAAGCAGCAGCCTAAGACCAGGGCCACCACAGATCTGCTGACCAGGTAAATGAGGTGAGTGCAAGGGGGCAGAACACAAAACCAGTACTAAACACTGAGGTTGCATTCCCTGTGAGTGGCCGCCCCTTGCCTCCCATATCTCCACTGAAACAGACCACCTCCTCTGCCTTCCCTGCAAACCATTCCATCTTCCATCTCCTGCACTCTTTTTTTTATATAAAAGGGAAACCTCCTCCAAATGATATTCAGGAGCAAGGTCCCACTTGCTCTCAGCACCCTCAAGCTTACACCACCCCTTCTTCACTCCAGCAGAGGGGTGATATCCACCACTCCCTTATCTCCCAACATACTCACAATACATCCACTCAATGTATAAACAGCACCCTGCCCAGTTTCACTCACCAACCAAGCAGGGAGCCACTCTTCCCCCCCAGCTCTCATCCAGGGGAGAGGGACCAACACACACACTTGACTCTCACCCAACTTTCCCTCTTCAGACTCAAAGTTCCCCAAACAGCCTTTCAAGGCCAGATTACAGAACATTCCATTTCTGCAGTTAAAGATTGCACAAAGTAGAGGAGGAGCCTAAAGTTATGCTATGCTGTGCAGCTATGCTGTTACAGCAGTGCAGTCCTACAATGTCTTCTGAAGTCCTGGACCCACAGAGACCAGTACCAGTTCAAACAGTTCCAGATACCCCTTTCCAATCTCTCCACTCTTCAAGCTCAAATACAAACTTCAGTTTCCCTCCAAAACAGTTGGAGACACATTTACCCGAACACATTAACAGTCAATATCATAACACCCCTTTTCCCTGGACAAGTCAACCCCCAGTACATTTTGTGTACATATTCATTTAAGTATGCTGGTGGATTATGGGTTCTTTCAAAGCACTGCAAAACTGTTTGGGGCTCCCGATCAACTTGCTGTTTAGCCATACCCGGTAGACCTGTGCCGCTAAGTCTGTCTGCACCAGGTAGATGGGTGCCGCTGCGTTCGGCCAAACCGGGTAAACTTGTACCACTGTTTTCGCTCGCGTCACTTGCCAGCAAACACGGTTCATTGTTCTGCACTGATTCTGGATCAACTCGTACAGTCTCTGTGCGTCTGGCGGATTCAGGAATGTCCACTTCCCTATGCAAGTCTATAGTTCTCTTGCCCTCTGCACCAGGATTCTGACTTGCCAGCCGCTGCCACAATTGGTCAATGTAGCGTTGGACCACATAACCGTCATCCAGGGCCACCTCATAGGATAGTGGCCCTGACATCTTTGTCACAATAGCAACCACCCAAGGTGCCCCCCTGCCCATAGTTTCTTGCCCAAACAGGCTCACCCAAACGTAAATTCCTTGGAGGCTTGGGTTGTGATGTTTCCGCAGCTGCTCTGTCAGGATGGAGACGGTTCAACTTTGTCATTAGTCGACGACCCCATCTTAGCTCGGCTGGGCTGCAACCTGTAGTGGTACTCGGCGTTATGTGCTGGCATAAAAGGAAGTCTGCCAGGTGATGATTCCAGTCTCCAGTCATTAGTCTTTTAAGAGACTCTTTAGTGGATCTCACCATCCATTCAGCTTGGCCGTTGGAAGCTGGATGGAATGGGGCTGAAGTGCTGTGCCTAACCATGTTAGCTTTAAGGAAGGACTGGAACTCTGCTACCATGAATTGTGCCCCATTGTCTGACACAATGACGTCCGGCAGGCCATGTGTAGCAAAAAGCCTGCATAGTTCCTGTATGGTCCTGGCAGTAGTCATAGATTGGACAGGTACTACCTCTAGCCATTTTGAATAGCTGTCCACGACAATGAGGAATACTTGTCCCTGAAATGGACCTGCAAAGTCGATATGCATGCGAGACCATGGAGTTTGCGTGGTTTCCCAGCGGTGCACTGGTGCTTGAGGCATTTCTGGCTGGGTTTCTTGGCAGACTCTACAACTCCTTACTTGAGCCTCAATGTCTTTATCCAAACCTGGCCACCATAAGTAGCTTTGTGCAAGTGCCTTCATTTTGACGATGCCAGGATGCCCCTCATGCAGAGATTCTAATACTCTGGCTCACATTGTGGGCGGAACAATCACCCTGCTTCCCCACAATATGCAACCCTTGTGGGCTGACAGCTCATCCTTTTTACTGGCATAACTCTGGAACTCAGGACTTGGCCTGTTTTCTGGCCACCCCCTCAACACCCAGTTCAAAACGCTACTGAGTGTTTTGTCAGTGGCAGTTTCGGCAGCTACATCTCCCGCATGTAGGGGCATTTCAGGAAGATCCTGGATTGCCAGGATGCGAGCTGCTGGGGCTGGGTCTGAATCTGTTTGAGGCAGAGGCAGTCGGCTGAGTGCATCAGCATGGCCCATTTCCTTGCCAGGTTTGTGGACTAGCCTGTATGAATAGGTAGCCATAAAAATTGACCATCGCAGCATCCTTGGCGATAGAATCTGCGGAGTCTGCTTGTCTGCTGTAAAGAGGCCAAGCAATGGCTTGTGATCAGTGAAAATGGTGAAGGATCGCCCGTATAGGAAATCATGGAATTTTTAAATTCCTGCTACAATAGCGAGGGCTTTCTTGTCTATCTGCGCATAGTTTCTCTCTGCTGCAGATAATGTTCTAGAGTAATAAGCTATAAGAGCTTCACGGCCATCTGCCATTTTATGGCTTAGAACAGCCCCGATGCCGTACGGTGATGCATCACATGCTAAAATCATGGGCAGTTTCTCATTAAAATGTGCTAACATGGAGGTAGACGATAGCAGTGATTTGACTGCTCTGAATGCTTTGTTGTGGGTGCTTGCCCAAACCCAGGGTGCTTTTTTTCCTAAAAGATGATGGAGTGTCTCAGCCAATGCTGCTTTGTGTGGCAGAAACGAGTGATAAAAATTTAAAAGTCCCAGGAATACCTGTAATTCCCCTTTGGACGTAGGTCTTGAGGCTTGTTGAATAGCTTTTAGCTTAGCTTCTGATGAGTGGATTCCAGCGGAATCTATACGAAATCCCAAGAACTCAGTAGAGTCCACTCCAATCTGACACTTTTCTTTCTTTAACTTCAACCCCACTTCGTGACATCGTTGAAGTACTGCTCTGAGCCGATCTGCTAGTACTGCCGCAGATTCACCTGCAATCAGGATGTCATCAAAATAGGGGCAGATGCCTGGTATATTTTTAAGTGTCTGTTCCATAACGCTTTGGAACAATCCTGGGGCAACACTTAACCCAAACTGCAGGCAACGAACTCTGAATGCCCCTCTTTGAGTGATGATTGTCTGTGCCTCAGTTGTGGCATCGTCAACTGGCAGCTGTTGATAGGCTTGTGTGAGGTCGAGTTTGGCAAACAAGCGACCTTCTTGAAGTGATGCGAGGATGTGACTAACCACTGGCACTGGGTAAGCGTGTTGCTGTAGTGCTTTGTTGATTGTGCATTTGTAGTCTGCACAAATACAAATGTCTCCATTTGGCTTCCCTGGGGTCACTATGGGATTCTCCCACAGGCTACTGCCCACTGGTTGGAGCATTCCCTGTTGCACTAATTTGTCCAATTCTGCATCAATTTTTGATTTAAGCGCAAACGGCACTCTGCACGGTTTAATCCTGATTGGCATGACAGACAGATCAAGATGAAGGGATATGGGTGCCCCTTTATATTGTCCTAAGTTAGGACTGAACACATCAGTGTACTCTTGGCATACTGCTGCCAGATCAGCTGTCTGAGTGCGATTTATGCCAGTTACTCGGATGCCCAGGGCCTCGAACCAGTCTAATCCTATTAGACTTGTATGTTGTCCTTCAACGATCACAACATTGAGCAGACCCTCAAACTCTTTGAACCTGACTCTCGCGGTGGCTTCGCCTTTTATCGCAACGTGGCAATTTTGAAAATCTGTCAGAACAAGGCTTGACGGTTTGAGTTGAACTTGCTTCTTGCCCTGTCTGCAGATATAACTGAAAGTCTTATACAAAATGATAGACAGAGCTGACCCTGTGTTGAGCTCCATGGAGAACGGAACCCCTTGTATTTTGACTTGAAGTCTCAGCTTTTCTTTAAGAGGGCGTTGGGCTCCCGTCTGCAGGATGCTTCTCCTTCCAGAACAGTATCTGACCCTGTTCTGCCCCAGGGCCCATTTACCTTTCTGCTGGGCATCTGTAGTCTGAGCATCTCTCCGGCGACCTCTACAGACTCTGGCGATGTGGCCATGCTTCCCACAGGCACGGCACACTGCTGTGCAAAACCTGCACTCAGTCCTTTTGTGTTGGCCCCTGCACCTTGTGCAACTTTGAGGACTAGTTGCTTGTGCTGTAGGACGATGCCATCCAACAGTTTCCCTCTGTAACCGGTCAATCTTATCGTCTTCTACCACATCTTCTAGCTCACTGGACTCTTGGTCCACGGTCACCTGGCTGGAGGGTGTCTTTTGAGGCCATAGAGTCTTCATTGCTCCACTGGTGGCCTCATCTGCCATGATCTCTTCAAGGAATCTTGGAAGGACAGCTTTTCCATTGCAAATAGGCGCTGTTGCAAATCTCTATTCATCAGCCCGCATACGAGCCTGTCCCTGAGGCGATCCTCCAGGCCAGGAAAATTGCAATGGTGTGACGCTTGCCGGAGTGCGGCTACAAATTCAGCTACTAACTCCCCTGCCTTTTTCTCTCTCTGTTCGAAGGCATGATGCCAAGAGATTACGGAAAGCTTGGGTTCAAAATGTTCTTTCTTTCTTTTTTTTAATTCAGCATATGTTACTGATTTGATGCTGGCTGGCACCACCACATTTTCTGCGATGTCATATGTGGCCTGTCCACACATGCAGAGCAGGGTCGCCGCTTTCAACCCGTCCTCTCCAACCTGGTTGGTCCGCAAGTAGGTGTCCACCCTGGAGATGTAGAAGCTCCACTGTTCTGGGTGGGAGATGTCAAACTCATTGAGTCTGCCCACCTTTGCCATGGTGGATTAGTGGCGAAGTCTTGGACACTGCCTTTCTTGCAATGAAGGAAATGGGGATGGATCCCTCAGGACAATGTGCCTCCAGTTTGGCTTACTGGCAGGTAGGGTTGGGACATGGTCCCACCAGGGCTCTGATGCCTGAGCTAAAACCCTGTGACTTCAACTCTAATAGGCATCACTCCTTCGGCAAGATCCCATCTTCGTCGTCACTGTTATGTAGTGAGTTCTTGAAGGCATTGACCAGACCAATCTAATGCAACATGTTTTATTGCAAGAATAACAGAACTGAACTCAACCAACAGACTGACAGATATTTATACATGCCTCCACTAGGCGGCGACCAATCAGATTTAGAGCTGGTTTACCCACTCAAATACAAACTTCAGTTTCCCTCCAAAACAGTTGGAGACACATTTACCCGAACACATTAACGGTCAATATCAATACATAACACCATCTTTCAGAGCTACAGCTGCTAGCTCTTGGGCACTCAGGCCAGAGCTTAGCTCCAACTAATTACAGCACACAGAAGACAGTTCATTGAGATTCAGGGGAATCCAGGGGGAGTCTAGGAGAGTCCAGGGGGAGTGCAGGGAAGCCACATAATCATAAATCATCCACCTTCTCTCCTCCTTCTCACCTTCCAGCTGCCCCTGTTAAGGAAAGGGGGGGTTTTGGCCTTCCCGATCTGGAAAAATACTATCAATCTACAATTTTACTGTGGTTGCGGGATTGGATTCGACTGGAAAATTGGAGATTATTAAAACTGGAAGGTCATGACATGCAGATTGGATGGCATGCCATGTTATGGGATGAGAAGTATAAAGCTCACCAGTATTTCCGGAGGCATCATATCAGACGGGCGCTAATAGATGTATGGATTAAAATTCGACAACAGAATTATAGGCAAGTCCCCAACTGGATCTCAATATTAGAAAGGTATATACACCCAACGTTTATTCAGTTAGGGAAAGTAATAACTTATAAAAACATATTAGATGAGAGAGGAGAATTAAAATCGAGGAAAAATCTCCAAGATGTAGGGATAGAATTAGAATGGTGGGCATACCTCCAACTACAGGTAAGATATAGGCAAGATAAAAAAGAGTGGGGTATAA
>NW_015387686.1:231395-237277 GCF_001527695.2 Protobothrops mucrosquamatus
TTTTCTGATGTAGTTGTCTGTAAAATTGTTTTTGAGATGAAAGTTGATTAGGGGCATAAACCCCTACTATTAAACACTTTCTTCCATTTAAATTTATTTCCACAAATAAGAATCTTCCTTCTTTATCAGCTTCTTTTAAAATAGGTGAGAGGTGTCTTTTAATATATATTGCAACCCCAGCTCTTTTTTTTAAAGCAGAGGCAACAAACAAATCTCCAAGCTTAGAGTTCAGTAATAATTTTTGATCTTTAGCCACAATATGAGTCTCTTGTAAACATGTAATGTCATTATTAAAATGTCTTAAATAATGAAAAACCTTGCGTCTTTTATGGGGAACATTAAGTCCTCCCACGTTCCAAGATGTAAGCTTAAACATTAGCAGATTTCAGTCCAATGACTATACTTGATGCATAAGACTTGACAAAAACCTTAGGTCGAGCGCCACCTACTGGCTCAGAAATAACAGGTGGCGGACAGTCAGCTGTAGGACTATCAGCTGTAGGGCGGTCTGTCAGTTGTCTTTCCTTCTCCTTGCGTCTATGGGCTGCACGCGTCACTCTTTGTTCTTTTCCATCAGCTTTTAAACTCCCTTCTATATCCTTAACACCAGAAGCAGAAGGGAAGTCGACATTCAATTGCTCAGCTGCGTCAATCCTTTGAAATGTGGGTGGGCATTCTGCTTGCAGAACAGACGCCATGAAATCATTAGCTTTCTTAATCGAATTGAGTCTATAACGTTTACCAGCCACAGTTACAATTATGCCCACCGGTATGTCCCATCTGAAAATTATTTGTCTGTTCTTAAGCTCCTGTGTCAGAAAAGCGTAGTCTCGACGCGCTCTGAGTATTTTCGCTGGAATTTCTTTTAAAAGAATAATGTCTTGGTTTAAAATCTTAAATCTTTGTTGATAAAAAAGCTGCATTATTTCATTTCGTCTCGATTTTCTTGTAAAATAGACCACCACATCTCTTGGCAAATTTTTTTGACGAGCAATCCAAGAATTCACCCTAAAAACACGCTCTAATTCCAAATAAATTTCCTGTCCACAAGCCAGGGCATCCATGAGTGCGTCTGAAATTACTTGTCTTAAGTTCTCCTTTGGATCCTCAGCCAACCCCCGGATCCGAATTGCAAACTCCATGTCACGAAATTGAGCAATCAACACATCAGCCTTAACATTTTCCAGACTCTCCTCTACAAGTTCGAGACTATGATCACTTACTTCTGCTCTCTGTTCGTTCTCCTCCACCCTTTCTGCCACCGCATCCACATATTCAGCCAGACCTTGAAAAGCGGTTGTCACATTCATACAAAAGCTCTCATGTTTCTGCGATAAATCTTGTTGTTGTTGTATTACTTCATCAAATCTATTTTGCATTTTAGCATCCATCTCTTGAAACATCTCAGTCATTTGTTTAATAGTTACAGACATCAAATCCTGCAACTCTCTACCAGAGGGCGGTGGGGGTGAAGAAGATGGCGGGAGTGGCGGGTGAGAGATTTTAGAAGTTGGTTGGGGTGGCTGTGACATCGGAGATGTAGTTGATTTTAAAGTTGAAGGCACGGTTTTTCTCGAAGCCATATTAGCAGTAAATTTCCAGTTGTGAAAAGGTCTTTTAAACAGTTCAGCCAAAACAGATAATAAGCATATTAAAAGTAACAAAAGTTCCAGACCGGAAATCACTTTCACTTCTTGCTGAAAAGTATCAATCCATCGCCATTTTAAATTCACTTTCGCTCAATCCACCTCAAGTATAGGGAAGAACTTGTTAACCAAGTTAGAGCAAAGTCCAAGATAAAAAGCAAACTTCCAGGGTCGGTTCGTCTGCTTACAAGAAACTCACAGTTCAGTTTAAGTTGCAGCAGTGACGGCGGCTTCTAGCTTCGCCAAAGCGAAGGCGTCCTGGATCGCGGAGTAAACCTCGGGGCTCCGGAGGAGTTCTAACCTACATCGTCCACAAGGGNATGGATGTCATACCTGCCAACAGTCCAGGCCTGAAATGCCCCAGGCCCCTGTACACAGGTGGGAGGAAACACACACTCCATGGTCTAGAATACATGTAGATTACGCTGGGCCCTTTCAGGGTCAATTCTTCCTGGTTGTTGTTGATAGCCATTCCAAATGGCTGGAGGTCGTGCCTGTGTCTTCTACCACAGCCGCCAACACTATTCAAGTGTTGAGAAACATTTTTGCTGCACACGGGTTGCCAGATGTTCTAGTGTCGGATAACGGTCCTCAATTTACTTCTACTGAGTTTCAGGGATTTCTCCGGACCAACATGATCCGCCACGCTGCTTCAGCTCCCTTCCATCCTTCCACCAATGGTCTGGCTGAACGGATGGTCCGCGTCACCAAGGATGCCCTCAAGAAGCTGACTTATGGCAACTGGCATCACAGGTTGGCTGACTTTCTCTTGGCACATCGTACTACTCCGTGCACTGCCACGGGTAAGTGCCCGGCCGAACTCCGTTGGGGTCGTCGGCTCGTGACTAAATTGGAAAGGCTGCATCCGGAACGTGTAGCTGCACAGGTGTCTCAGCCACACCCACCACGGGTCCTACGTGAAGGTGATCCTGTCTGGGCCAGGAATTACGGGCCTGGCCACCTTTGGGTACCGGCTGTGGTCTGCAAAGTCTCGGGGCCTCTGTCCTACGAGGTGTCCCTGACAGACGGCCGCGTACTTCGCCGCCACATTGATCAATTACGTGTGAGGCGGGACTCGCCTATGGTTCCTTCTCAGTCTCCTCTAGGGGGGGAGGAGGAATGGGAAATGCATTCTGGGATTCAAAATCAACAGCCTACATTGGCTGTGGGAAGAGAAACGGGTACTCAACACCCAACTTCCACAGGTGCTTCAGGTAGCAGTTCTTGGGAAAGGGAGTACATAGACACCCACACACACACTCCAGCCTGGGAGTCCCACCGGTGGCAGACTAATTATCCACCCCTATCAAGCAATACTCCAGACACGGAGAATACCTGGGAGCATACTCACAACATGCAAGAGAGCAGGCAATACAAAAGGGGAACACGTCCCTTGTTGAAAGGGCTCAGAGGAGGATGTCCTCATGCATCAGGGCTAACAGGGAGGCATCCCTAGTCCCTAGCACTACAGAAACGAGCCAGGAAACCCGTACTCCCTCAGGAAACACGGGAATGAACTCAGAGGGGTTAGACAATTCCATAGAGGATAGGTCAACCAGGTTTAGCGACCAACAGGGCCCTGACTGCTCAAATACAGGAGACAGGCTGGAAAGTCAAGCTGAAGTCACTGGTCATTCACAGGGCACTTCACCTAGTGCAAGCAGTAACGGGGATAACAATACAAACTCTCCAGGTCTGAGAAGGTCGCTCAGGGTAAGAGGCCCTCCCAAATACCTAGCCGATTACATAAGGTGAGCAGGTACATAGCAATAGCTGACCTAAAGGTTCTGGCTGGTTGTCTTTAATGAAAACAAGGTCGGGGGATCACTGGATCTGGTTCAAAGGAACAGTCCCACACCTTATACATTGTGTAACATTAACTCATTAATAATTATATTACCATCTATAGGATGGCGTCCATGTGGGCGCAATCTTATTTCATCCAGGGGGAAGGGGTGTTGTGTCCTGAGCCTGCAAGAGGCAGGCTCAGGACGTTGCAAGAGTCCCGGGCATTTGCAGAAGCTGCCCGGGACCAGACTGAGCGGCGCCAGCCTTGTGTGCATGCGCAAGGCGGGAAAAGCCCGCCTCATGATTGGTTGAGCTTGCCCAGGGATCAGAGGGTATAAATAGAGGCCTGCGTGCCTCTGCTCTGGTTGTTCGTAGAATGGAGCAAACAATAAAGACTTGTTGGAGATGCTTCGTCTCAAGCGCCATTATTCTCCGGACTTAACAGAAAATAAATACATAAATCAGGCAAGGGCCTTATAGATAAATTAGGTAATATAAAGGCATTCAATCTTGAGAACATATCTACCTCTCCAACAATTTTAAAGGGGAGTTATCTCATACTCAACACTTATCAGGCAAATCAGTTTTCTCACTGAATTAGCCAACTATTGTACTTTTTGACAATGGAAAGAATATCTGTGTTTCTCCTCCTGTTTTACATACTTCAAACTGAGGAATAGTACAAAAACATACGTACTCTATTTTAGTGCTCGATAGAAGAGGAATGTATGCCTAAATCAATCTTTCTCAATATATCAGCTTTAAGATATGTGAGCTTCAATTCCCAGAATTTCCAAGCCAGTATTGAAGTCCACACATCTTAAAGCTGACACGGTTGAGTAACTCTGCCATAGTCCTCTAATCTGAGGAATACTGGGATGGAGTTATAAATTGAAATTTTGTAGAGGAACTAAGAATCAGAATAGAGAATAGAGCTGGAAGGGACCTTGGAGGTCTTATAGTCCAACCCCCTGCTCAGGCAGGAGATTCTATACCAGTGATGGCGAACCTTTTAGAGACCAAGTGCTCAAACTGCAACCCCAAACCACTTATTTATCGCTAAGTGCCAACATGGCAATTTAACCTGAATACTGATACATTAATATCTTTTGTCTTAAAAGAAAAACACAATAACAAAGATTTCAATGATACAAACAACTTTTTATCGAAAGGTAAAAGTATGCATTTGGCATGCTTTTGAACAATTAATATGATTTTTGCTGTTGTATGCATGTGTTGGGATTTTTATAGTTCAGGCTTCTATAGTAAGACTAGGCCAGAGGCCAGCTTGCGTACTAAAAGCCTAGGACAGAAAGTGAGGCAACCACATCCTCTGACAGAAAATAACGGTTAACAGGAAGCTAGCTAAGCAACCGCCATAGCAACGAGGCAAGTAGATGAGCAAATGAACCACAATAGGCTTGCAATTGCTTTGCACAAACCACATCCTATAGAAAGCTACAACCAATCATATGTTAAAGACGCTATATAGGATTTATTCTACCCTGCAACAAAATGTAACCAATTATGTATTGACACCTGCACTTCCTCATATATGTGCAAAATAAAAAGGTGACTCTGAACACACTCTGTGTCCACTCACCTCGAGGAAACCTGTGTGTTGTCTTCATATGTGATCCCATGAGTGAGCCCACCCTAATGTGGCAAGGCTGAAAATGCCACATTTTGGTGACCCCGACGTGATCTTTGCGAAGATCCGTTACATCGGACCGTCCATTCTTACTCGCTCGAGGGGAGCTGTGCACTTCGTCCGTCTGAAACACGATTGGATTCCGTAAGTATGGGCGGAAAATTCTCTCAAATACAGATAGCACATCTGAAGGAATTGAGAGAATTAACCGATTCTTCTATCAAAATTGCCTCAAACGGAGGCAAAAATCTGCCACGTTTGAAAAATAAAGAATTAATTGGTCTGCTAACCTATATTTGGCAACAATGTCCATTGTATCCTGATAAAGGAACCTTAAAAATTAATTCCATGGACAAAATTCCCTACACCCCCACACAGAAAATATTAGAGAAACTATTTTGAAATAGAAACAACAATAAGGGGAATTTTCAGAGTAAATTTAAAGACATAAATTAACTCAAAATGCACTCCTCTGCAATGCATTTTGAACAAATAGGAATGTTTTGAAACTTCATGTAACTGTTAAGTTTAACCCTGTCAGACAATGTCTGATGGTGCTGTGTGTTGACATGTATTGTATTTTGTTCATATATGTATATGTGTTTTGTGTATATGTGTGGCCACCCAGAATATTATGCTTGGACTTGGAATGGTGAGAAAAATAGGAGATGATAAAGGGCCCTATATAAAAACCACATGTTTGGTTGAAATCAGCTCTTGATTTTTCTCGCTTTTTGCAGGACAAGTCATACGTTTCAATAAATGTTGTTTTAACAGTATTTCTGTATTTATGTTTG
>NW_015387686.1:238351-246529 GCF_001527695.2 Protobothrops mucrosquamatus
ATAAGTGTGTGTTAGCCCTCAAACCCTACCCCCCACCCATTTTCTCCCAGGCTGTGAAAGAAATAATGAATGATAGATTTTGTTATTGTAAAAGTAATTGAAGAGTAATAGTAAAAGTTTCCAATCAAGGAGAGAAAACTATTCTTTGGCACAACTAGCCACAAAATGGAAGCTTTGCAAAACAACAACCCGTTTCCTGCTTCTTCTTCCTCTTCAGCAATGCCCCACCCGGCCGGAAATTGTTTCAACTGTGGTAAACCCGGCCATTTTTAATCACAATGCCGCCGCCCCTGGGGGAGGGGCCTATTAAGGGCAGTTTATTCAGTCAACCAAACCAAAAACAATTTATCCAAAATGTAAAAAAGGAGTTTTTAATCAGTGTCGTTCAATTTATAGCAATTGTTAGGCATCTTTTTTGCCTACACACTTGCTCAGTCCATTATTTGATTTAGTGACCAAAGGAAAACAACCTGAAAATTTTCATTGTAGTCCCATCTGGATCACTTGCCACAGTGGAACAAATTAATGACATCTTGAATACTCAATTTGTGGACAGGATTCCACATAACCATTGTCAGTTAACACTTTTGACCTTGTTTGTCAACAGTGAACAACTCCAGTTTGCACTTGCAGACTGGGTTGGCACTGTCTCTTGTCATCCACCCCCGGATCCCCGCTTGCAACTTCTCAAAACTTTACCTTTCACTTGGCAATCACCTTTTCAACCTCACCCTATTCCAGATGCCATCACAGTGTTTGCTGATGGCAGTAAAAAATATGGCTCCTGTGCCTGGCAAAAAGAAGGTATCTGGCACACTAAAATCACTCCACCTCAAAAATCTGCCCTAAGAGCAGAACTTTTTGCTTCTCTATTGGCTTTTCAACACTTTTCTGACGAACCTTTTAACCTCATCCTGGACAGTCTGTATGTCACTCAAATTGTTAGCTCTCTCTATGAGTCATATTTGGCTCCCTCCCTTGATGCTGAATTGCTATCTTTGTTTTTCAAACTGCAGGGGAGGCAACTCCTATTTTACAGCAATGCCCCACATGCAGTTAACAGGCACACTCTCTTCCGGTGAGGGTTAACCCCAGAGGAACAGTGGCCTGTCAAATTTGGCAAATGGATGTTACCCAATATCCTTCCTTTTCCCCATAGAAGTATATTCATGTATCTATTGATACTTTTTCTGGGTTCATCATGGCAACACCTCAAAGAGGTGAAGCCACTAAACATGTAATCATTCATTGTATTCGGACCTTTGCATCGCTGGGATGCCCCAAAGAACTAAAAACAGATAATGGCCCCGCCTGCACCAGTGCTGCATTTGCAGACTTCTGCAGGCGGTGGAACATTAAAAATAGCCCTTGACCGGTACATCAGACAACAGGGGAAAAATGCCCCTGGTCTCCCAGCAGTGCAAGACATCCTTAATCTCTGTCTATATACTTTGAATTTTTTAAACTTAACTGGCATCCTGCCTACCTCTGCAGCCGAGAGGCATTTTTCTTCTCCCTCCCTTTCTCTTCCCCGCCCACAGGTATGGTATCGTCAACTCCGTGATCCTACCTGGAAAGGGCCCGTTGATCTCATCACTTGGGGAAGAGGCTACGCAGCAGTCCAACTGCCTACTTTGCACCACCTCCCATCACGCCACCCACAGAAACCCCATCTGAAGCAACAGCCACCAGAGTAGATGTGTGACCACTGCATCTGCCAGTGTGGCTGTCAGTGCTGTTTTTGGTGCAACGCCTGTGCCCTGCAACATTTACGGACGGGACCCCACGTTCTAAAAACATAACTGGTGTAGCTAGGACTAATGTAGGGACTTATACTGTAGATGATGGGACTTCTCCCTTAGTGTCTTGAGACTGAGTAGTCGGCACTGAGGGGGTTCCGGACCCCTCCTTGAGGTGTCTACCCTAGACACCCCCCTTCAATCTACCAGAGGGGTGTGACACCGTATCCAGCCTCGGATCACATGAGCTGCCCCCCCAGTTGAAGGAAACTGCTCACCATGTCTTAAAGTCACCAAAGAAGACACCACAATTACCAGCACCTTGGTTTAAATCATAACCAATGAAACTGTCCTTGCCATGAAACATTTAGCTTCTCAAAGTGTCAAATCCAGAACCTATATTATGCAACACCGCCTAACTTTAGATTATTTGTTAGCCAAAGAAGGGGGGGGTATGTGGGAAATTTGGTATGTGGGAAATTGGGTATGTGGGAAATTTAATTTGTCAAATTGTTGTATTGAAATTGATGACTCAGGCAATGTGATCGCTGAAGTCAGTGAAAAAATGGTCCGCCTTGCCCATGTCCCTGTCCAAACATGGAAGGGATTTGACATGCATTCTCTTTTTGGATCATGGTTTCCAAAATTGCCAGGCCTGCAAGCCATTATTGCGCTCATTGGTATGATCGCTTTAGGATGCTTAATTTTACCTTGTGTATTATCTATTTTTATTCGCACCATATCAAATAGCTTGTCACTGCTAGCAGAAAAACGTGCAACAGCTCAGGTAATGTCACTCTGGGAACGGCATGGATACGTTCCTCTCCCCACGGATGACCTAGAATCCATAAAGGACTCACATCCTTAATTTTGCTCAGACAGCGAAGCAGAGACCCTCATCACACAGTCACTGTTGCCTATGGATGAGCAGGAGGAAGAACAACATGAGCCCGAGGGGAGGGAGGACAGGCCATTCGCCCAAGAAGAAGAGTCAACCATCTTTTAAAAAACAAAAAGAGAGGAGATGTTGGGATTTTTATAGTTCAGGCTTCTATAGTAAGACTAGGCCAGAGGCCAGCTTGCGTACTAAAAGCCTAGGACAGAAAGTGAGGCAACCACATCCTCTGACAGAAAATAACGGTTAACAGGAAGCTAGCTAAGCAACCGCCATAGCAACGAGGCAAGTAGATGAGCAAATGAACCACAATAGGCTTGCAATTGCTTTGCACAAACCACATCCTATAGAAAGCTACAACCAATCATATGTTAAAGACGCTATATAGGATTTATTCTACCCTGCAACAAAATGTAACCAATTATGTATTGACACCTGCACTTCCTCATATATGTGCAAAATAAAAAGGTGACTCTGAACACACTCTGTGTCCGCTCACCTCGAGGAAACCTGTGTGTTGTCTTCATATGTGATCCCATGAGTGAGCCCACACTAATGTGGCAAGGCTGAAAATGCCACATGCATGCTGATCATTTTTCTAACCTTGGCTCATACTTTCTAAGTTTGAGAGAAACACATGCAGCACTCAGGTCATCTGTTAGTCTGTTTCTGGTGGCAGATTTGATATAATTCAAAGCTGAAAACAGTTGCTCACAAGCATAAGATGATCCAAACAAAGTAGGAAAGCAATCCCAAGTGCTTTCATTGACTTAAAATTATTTTTAAGTGTGGCAGAGAATTCCACACTTTAAGGATTTCATTTTCAGAACTAACTGTGCTGTCCTTTGCCATCCTTGTTTTCACAAGATTGCTCTCAATAAGAGTGAGGCATGATTTGGCTCTGTTTTTGCCAGGAAGGGGCTTGGGAAATGGCTTTTTCCTGCAAAAACAAGCCTCCAAGCCCTAATGTTAGCGGAGTGAGGCAGCGGAGGAATTTAAGATGCAGCTGAAGGAAAGCCATAAGTCAGTAGAAGAGTCGGAGGGGGAATTGGAGGAGGAAGAATTGGAGGTCCGAGAGACGGCAGCGGTTGGAGCCCAGGAGGCACCACAGTGGCAAGGCTGTCCATCTCAATGAGCCAGAGGCAGACCACCTCTGTCAGCCAAGTTGAAACCAATTCCAATCGGAGTGAAGTTTGATGGAGACCCGAAGTGATTGGGGTATTTCCTGGCACAAGTATTCACCTACATGCAAATCTAGAACACTGCCTACCAAAGTCCATGTGGTCACCCTGGCTCTAGAAGGTGGAGCAGCTGACTGGATGGTGACCCTTTACAACTGCAACACACCCAAATTGAGAAACTTCAATCATTTTATGGCTGCACTCCACAGGCGTTTTGAAGATCGGCTGGACGATAAGAAAGCCCGGGGGTGGATTAAGACAGTGAAGCAAGGAAGAAGAGCAGTTGCTGAGTATATCGAGGAGTCCAGAGAGTTGGCCAGTCACCTGCGCTGGCCAGAGGACATCCTGGTAAACTGTTTCTAGGATGGACTCAATGAAGAGCTGTATAATGCCTGTGTAGCCCATGGAGCCACAGGGTGGCTGTATGACTGGTGCCTGCTAGCTGAGGAAGTGGAGATTGATCAATGCAAGCATCTGCATCACCCAGTGAGACAAGCTTCAAGCAACAGACCGAGAAGCGAGGGGAGACCGCATGAGCTTCACCTGCCCCACCTCGCAGGACCGCCTGCTTCAAATGTGGCAAAGAGGGACATCAAGCCATGGATTGCCTCAGTAAGACACCTGCCACGAGAGGGGATTGTCTACCAGCCAGGAGACCCCAAGGACCCCTTTGCACCCCAAGGAGACTGAAATGAGATCCGAGGAAGTCATAGAGCTCCTCTGGGATTGCAATCGAGAGGGTCGAGCTCTGACTCCATGTTACGATGATCCAGGGGTGGCTACAAAGATGACCCTTTGGTGACTGGACCAATTGACTCCATAACAGTCCCCTTAGAACTTTCCATACCCAGCATTGGGAGGACAGTGAAATTAGCAGCCTTGCTGGACTCGGGGTACGATTAGCCCAGAACTAGTGGGGAAAATGGTGATCCCCCTCAGGAGGCTTAAGACTCCAATTACTTTTTGCCAACTGGATAGTTCAGTTGCAGGGGGGGTGCCTGCCAGTTTTGCCACCAGACCCTTATACATCGACTTGGGTGGCCACACAGAGACTTTGATGTTTATTGTGGCCTCGGGAATGGAGTGGCCATTAGTTCTGGAACTGGCTTGGCTAAAGAAGTGGAACCCTATGATCAACTGGAGGGAAGGGCAACTGAGATTCCCACAGGGGAAGCTCCGCCCATCACTAAAGAAAACGGTGGGAGATGTGGATTATGTCATGATTTTGCCTCCGCCTTTAGTGAGTCATGCTTGCAAAGCATCCCAGTGGAATACTGAGATTTAGCTGAAGCTTTCAGCAAGCAGAGGGTGGATGAACTCCCCTCTCACCAGCCCACAGACTGTGCAATTGAAATCATCCCTGGGGTGAAATTGCCAAAACCAAAGATGACTCCTAGAGAGTTGAACAAACTGGAGAAATTTAGAACTTAGAACAGGGGTTTATCGAGCCAGCTAGACCCCGGGTAGCAGCCCCTGTGTTATTCAGAGAAAAGAAAGAGGGCTCCCTTCATCTCTGCATAGATTATAGGAGCCTGAATGCTGTGTGCATGGAAAACATGTATCCATTACCTTTAATGAAAAACATGTTAGCGCACCTATCTAAAAGAAAATTTTTCTCAAAACTGGACTTGAGAGAGGCTTATTATCACATAAGAATAAAGAAAGGAGATGAGTGGAAAACTGCTTTCAATTGCCCATTGGGTTGTTTCCAATTTAAAGTTCTCCCATTTGGGTTACAGGGGGCGCCTGCAGTATTCATGCAACTGATCAACGAAGTCCTACATGATCACTTGTATAAGGGGGTCCTAGTTTACCTGGATGATATCCTTATTTACACTGAAACAAAAGATGAGCACATTAAACTAGTCAGAGCGGTACTGAAAAAACTACGCTCTGCCAAACTGTATGCCAAACTATCATATTGATTACCTGGGTTATCGCATATCAAATGAAGAGATAGAGATGGACCCAGAGAAATTGAGGGCAGTCTTAGACTGGGCACCCCTGAAAATCAGGAAACAATTCCAAAGTTTCCTAGGATTTGCAAATTTCTACAGACAATTCATCCCATCTTTTGCACAGATTTCCCTCCCAATCACAAACATGTTAAAAACCAGAGTGGGGGGAGATAAGCCAAAGCCCAGTCAACCATTAAAATGGACAGGAGAGTGTCAAGCAGCCTTTGAAAAACTTAAGAGACTTTTTTCTATAGAGCCGGTTTTAAAACATCCAGACCTTGAACAGCCATTTATAATTCAAGTGGATGCTAGTGATGTGGCTGTGGGAGCAGTTTTATTGCAGAGAAATAAGGAAGGACAATTACAACTTTATGCTTACACCTCAAGAAAATTGTCAGAGACTGAACAGAGGTGGGCAGTCTGGGAGAAAAGGCCTACACTATACGGTGGGCTTTACTAACTTGGAGACATTTCCTTGAAGGAAATAAAATACCATTTCAAGTATGGACTGATCATAAGACCTTTGAGGCCATGAAAATACCCAGAAAACTCTCCCCTAAACAAGCAAGGTGGTCCCAACGTTTCCATCATTTCAATTTTGCAATTCATTATCTCCCTGGGAAGAAGAATTTTCTAGCTGATGCCTTATCCAGATTACCGCAATATAATAGTAAGAAAGCAGAAGTGGCCAAACCATTTCTACATCCTCATCAACTGGCAGCCCCTGTAACCACTAGGGCCCAATCAAAACCAGTGGGACTTGTTGGAAATACTTTATTACAGGAATTTAAAACTGCCTTAGAAACAGACAAATGGTTTTGTAACCATAATAACCTGTGTGCATTAAAAGATGGGTTAGCATTGATTGGAGAGAAACTTTATGTCCCAGCAGCCTTGAGACTTAAAGTGATGCAAGCAGGACACGATTCAAAAACTGCTGGATGCTTTGGTTTTGTAAAAACCTTACATCTTATTAAAGACAATTTTAGTGGCCTGCATTGAAAAAAGACATAGAAAGCTATGTGGCCAGCTGCCCCACATGTGCAGCAGCCAAGAGGCGACAAGGGAAACCCCCAGGACTGCTGCAGCCAGTAGCAAGTCGGTCAGCACCCTGGAGAGAGATTTCTATGGATTTCATTGTAGAACTGCCTGAAAGTGCTGGAAACACTGTAATTTGGGTCGTAACAGACTTGTTCTCCAATCAAGTTCATTTCATTCCATGCCCCAAGATTTCAAGCTCTTTGTGCAGAACATACATCGATTTCATGGGGCTCCACAACGTATAATTTCGGACTGAGGGGTTTAATTCACTTCTAAGTTCTGGAAGGCTTTTCTGGACTTGATGGGTTCTAGTCAAGAGCTATCATCTTCCCACTATCCTCAAATGAATGGGAGGACAGAGAGGCTTAACTTTTCCCTTCTGTTTGGCAAAAGACCAAAAGACAGCTGCAAATTAGCAGGCTACTGCTCAGTTTATTTTTCATAGATTGATTTCAAGAGAATAGGAGTGAGGCTCAAAGCAATTTTTTTTCCTGCTCCCTTTTGCATGGAAGTTATATTTGTTATTCTATGGCCATCTTCTCCCACCCAGCAGAAAATCACGAACATTCTTTCTCTGGCATCTGTTTTCAGGCATTATTAAAATGCAACTCTCCTTTTTGGCCACTCTAGCAACTGTAAATGCAAACATGATTACAGCTAATAGGAAAAATGCCTAGTTCCAAAATTGTCAGCATATTCTTCTTTCATTAACACATTTAGTAAATACACTTTAAATGCAACAGGAAAGAAGAGGTGACTTGATGGCTTTGCAAATTCTCCCAACAATTTGTCAGATTTTTTTTTCCTTTGAAAACTGCTAAATTTATAAAGACAGGGAAGAATACAAGCAATTTATTAATTTTGTATATGGAGTGAGAAAAGAGGGTTTTTAGAGGAATAATAGCTTTGAAAGGGGCATATATTTATTTATTTGCACACTTCTGTTAGTTGAAGAGCATTGATTGGCTCTCTTCTCTGTTTTCTGTAATCTGCTGTGCTGAATATTTCACATAGCTTTCTTCAAAATAGTTGTAGGGATTGGGGAATGGAAATGATGTTATGCTGAAAGGCCATTCTGTATAGATAAGCTGCTTTGTTATCTCACTTATAGGACAAGGAAGCTAGTGGGTGAAGAGAGCTATCATGAACACAATAGTACCACATTAGGAACACTGTTTTTAGATTATAATTCCCATAATTCCCAAGTTGGATGTATTTTGCTGGACCAGAAATATAGGATTTCAAGATTGAAGTCCTATATAATGCAAATTATTTTTGCATTTCTTGATTATATATATATATATATATATATATATATATATATATATATATATATATATATATATATATATATATATATATAT
>NW_015387686.1:247680-251960 GCF_001527695.2 Protobothrops mucrosquamatus
ATATATATATATATATATATATATATATATATATATATATATATATATATATATATATATATATATATATATATATATATATATATATTTGTTTTCATAGATTTTCACCGGTACAGGTATGCAGGTCTTGGCATATTCTGGTCTTTTCCCGTGTAAGATTGAGAGTATCTTGGCGACGTTTCGATGAGGTCCCACTCGTCATCTTCAGGCTGGGGTCTTCGGCTTCGTGCTTGTACGAGCAAAGTGTGATCGGAGCTGCAGTCTCTCTATAAATGTTGGTGGGGGTGTGTGGAGTGCTGGTTTAGTTGCTGTAGGTGGATTGGTTGGCTGTGTGGGAGCTATTGTTTGTGGATTGTTCAGCTGTTTTGTAACACCCTGAGTAGTTGAGGTGCTGGCTGTGTGCCCATTAGTCTTTTGTGTTATAACGACCTGGGTAATGGGTTGTGTGATTACATCCTGAGATCTAGTGTAGTGATATCCTGAGTTTTGTGTTGCAACATCCTAGGTGGTTGGCTGTGTTGTAACATCCTGAGCTTTAGTGTTGTAACCCCCTGAGTTCTGTGATGTGGTGTCCAGAGCAGAAGGCTGTGATGTAGCATACCAGGCTTTGGTTTGGCTCCGAGTTTGCGGCCTAGCTCTGTGTTCATGGCGTGTGTCCGTTTGCTTTGTGTGGGGGGTCGGAGGGAGGTGCAGCAGCTGGTGATGTTGTCGTGGTTTGGCTTCTGGATGGTGGTTGCATTTCATCTGAGGGATGGGTTTGGGCTTGGGTTTGGGTCTGGTGAGGGTTCCCCAACAGTTGTGTCTGCACCTCGGGCATCACCCACCAGCTCAGACTATGAAATACCATGCAAAATCTGCCCAGCCACATACATTGGACAAACTAATAGGAGAATAAATGCCCACATCGCAGAACACAAGAACGCAGTCAGAAAAGAAGAAAAAACTTCCTCTCTCTTCCAGCATCTTAAAGCTACAGAACATGTTGGGGGACCGGATTGTGGAGTGATGGAGGACAATTCTGGGAATTGTGACAAAAAGAGGTTCCCGGTATGCGAAGTTGATGGCCACACGATGATGGCTTGTTTACACCCGAGGAGAGAGGGAAGTGCTTTGCCAACCCGTTCGATGTGCACCTGCAATATTACGAAGCGTTTGCATTCACAGTGCAAAACTCCTTTTATGGGAGGCGAGTGCAGAGGTCCAGTATCTAACGGAAACCATGGGCACCAATGACAGACCAAAGGGGAGGATACCCCTGGTGACACGGTACGGGGAGTCTCAAGAGAGAGGTTGGAGAGAGACGGATTGGGGGGGGATGACATACACACGAATGCCACTCACATGAGGGGAGAGGGGAGGATGGAGGAGGTAGAGCGAGGAGTAGCACCCGACTCGCGGTCTAGTAGGGCGGGAGGAGTCAGTTGGAGCTCGAGCGAGGCGCACAGTGGAGAAGGGGGAAGAGGGGAAAGAGTGAGTGGACCACGTATGAGAGTTCTTAGGGAAGAGAGTAACGTGGAGGATGGTGAGGAGAGCACAGAGATGGTGATCACCCAAAAAGGGGGGGAGAGGACCCAGCGCAGCCCAAGAATTGGTGGCGAGGGGATGAGTGGTATTACATGCATAGGAAAGAGGAACAGGAAAGGGTTGGATACTGATGTCAAGGATACGTCCAGAGTACACCCCAATCAGCTGGGACCAATGACGAGGTCCAAGAGCCAGATGCTAACGCTGGTTAACTCTATATAAGTTGTTCCCATTATCTAGCTTTAAGCCCTGATGATGTCGGAAGTTTCCGATGAAAGCTCGGTATTTATTAAAATATTTTCTAGTTTGAATTTTCCTGGTGGTCGTGATTGATTTGTCTTAGGATATGGATATACCCAGGAATCATGTTTTTACTGACATTATTAATTTTATATATATATAAAAGGAGTTTTCCTATCTAAGTCCAGCATCTTAACCAAACATACCATTAGCTTTTCCCAGCAATGAATTGTATATGATTGTTTTTCAATTATTTGAAACAAATTATATTCTTCTCTAATAAAATTTTAGAGACTTCTTCTCCAATAAGGTAATATGCTGAATCTTTAAGCACTGTGGAGTGGTATATAAGTGCTATTGTTATCCTTTTTGTATTGCATTGTATCCATTTTGATCATTATATTTGAAACAGTGTCATCAAATTCATTTACTGCATCTGATAAAGGATAAATGAGGTGTGTGCATGAGTGAAAAGCAGTAAACATTAATACTATAATGTAAATTAATATAATTTTCCCTACCATTTGGATTGGTTGAAGGAAGGATACTTAGCAAGTGTATCATGAGCAGCTCTAAAGGCTGTTTAACTATTTTTATGTTCACAAATATGATATAATTGGCAGTTTGGTAATTTCATGCCCTGCCAGCTGTTTCAAGAATTAGGAAATTGAACAAAGATCTTGCTGTGTTCTGTCCACTACGTTGTTGGAAGTAAAGGGCCTGTAGCCTTTTATCCACTTTGTAATGAAGGGCACTTACATAGGACAACCTTTAGGTTGAAAACAGCTCAGCTGGTATAAACGTTTCTGATTATTTCTAGCTTTTCATTTTTATTTATTGAAAATATTTTTCTGTCATTTCATTAAAAGAAATGTCAAAGTAGTATACAATAGAACATTATAATTAAAGTACTTAATGGAAGTATAATTTAAGATATATTATAAAATACAATAAATATATAAAATCAGCAACTGCCTTCAACTAACCCAAGTGACAGGGAAAAATTATCATAATTTGCAGGAAAAGAAGCATACACACAATTTGAAAGAAGAAAAACAGAGAAAAAGAGAACACACTGATTTTTTTGACATCTATGACAGAAATTACAGGGAAAAAATGTGTACATGTATATGAAACTACTTTTTCTAGCATGAGAAAGACTTTTTTTTTCAAATCCAGAATTGTGCTAGAACCTGTTTGGAGACAAAAGCCTTTGATTTATAACTGATTAAAGCCTTGTCAATTTCAGGCAGCAGCTGAAACTGGCCAGAATAATTAAGGTCACAGAAGGAGTCTGTTACCTTGCAGTTAGCATTTATTAGAGAAATATTGCAGAGAAAGCTTGTTAGATATTCAAAAAGCCAGACAATATTGGCTTTTAAGTCTATGCCTGCCAGATGGAAAATGTGAGGACAAAAAGAGAGACTGTCCTCCTGTTTCTGGATGTCTGGTAATCTTGCCCAACAGGGGCATCCTTACTATAACCAATGATGTCACTTGGCAGGAATTATTTCTCGGATTTTTAAAAATCAAGCAGAAAGCAGCAGAAAAGGAAAAAAAAGCTTTAATTATTTCTATTGGCCTGGTGTAAACCAGACCTGCTGCTAATGTGTTCTGGGATGGAAATCAACAAACACCAGCATAAGACTAGCAGGCTGAGCTGACTTGCCTGATTTTGGCAGCAAGTAAGCTACAAAATTTTGTTTTGTCATGTCTGATTACAAAATATGTAATAATGTTACTATACAAACTTTATTCCATAACAGCATCACAGTTTGCACAATGATACCCAGAGCTGTGGAGGAGGAGGAGTATCTGAGTATCTGGAGACAAGAGAAGAAAAAGAACTGGTGAAGATAAGAAAAAGAAAGAAGAAAGACCTGCAAATAGAAGTAAAACAACTGTGGTAAAAGAAAGTAAAGTAATATGAACAGAAATAGGTGCTTTGAGTGCACTTCCAAAACAATAGGAGCACCACCATCAGCACTGACAAATTCACCATCAGTCAATTGCAAAAGGCAGCTTTATTTGGAACACTGTACTTCCTGCAAGAATATCTGTAATACCATCAAGCGTCCACATCTGCCTATCCCAGATCTTTGGGAAGGGCTCGATTGGTGGATAAAAATGCCAAATCCAGTCTGAACAACTGGCTGACTGTGTGATGTACAGTGTGGATAACTGAATGGAAATATCAGCAAAAGTAGAATACAAGACAAAAAGAATTGGATATCACAAAGTATCAAGATCTGAAAATAAAAACTGAAAGATTATGACATAAAACTGGCTGTGGTGGTCCCAGTGGTTATTGGCAGACTGTACAAATTCAGGGCCATTGTCTGATGAAATCTTAGAAGGGCAACCAAATCTAGGAATAATTTCTTTAAGAAAGATTCTGGCAACCTGTATAGCTTTCTTATTACCAGTAGGAAAGGCTTCAATCCAATTCGAGTAGGTATCAATTATGACTAGCAGTGCTACATATTTCTTACTCCTAGGCATATCAGTAAAGTCAA
>NW_015387686.1:254470-255483 GCF_001527695.2 Protobothrops mucrosquamatus
GGCTGTCCCCCTTGGTTGGCCACACCTTTGGGGGCACTCCCTTTGCCAGTGGCCCTCCTGTTTACAGAAGGCACATTGGTTTGGTCTGAGATTCACTTTTCCCAAGGCTATTGCTAACATTTCAGCCTTCTTCTTCTCCTTTTGATCTGATTTACGTTCTTCCTCCCTGTCACGATTACGGAAGACTTTTTGAGCAATTTCCATAATCTCTGCAATATTTTTCCCTAAGGCCTCCTCTGTACGTTGTAACTTTCTCTTTATGTCAGGGGCACTTTGGGTAATAAATCTTTCAATTAGGAGTGGGCGGTTTTGTGCCAACTCCATATCAAGTCCAGTATTTATTTTATAAGCTTCTATCAGTCGGCTAAGAAAAGCTGTTGGTGCTTCATTTTTTTCTTGCCAAATACTAGTTACTGCTGCATAATTAACTGGACGAATTGCTGCCTCCCTCAATGCTTCTAAGCAGAGCAGCCTACAATTTTGCAACAATGTTTGATGCTGTAAATTATTAGTTTGCCAGCTTGGCCTCTGTTCACAAGCTGCATTTTCTCTGTCTTCTTGATAAGTAGCTCCTCCCTCTGGGTGTCTTCTGGCTAATACTTTTAATTTAGCCAACTTATATTTCTCCCTTCCGTCCATGTCTAATAATGTAGAAATTAATTGTTGCATGTCGTCCCATGTGGGTTTATGTGTTTGAATAATATTAGAAAATAAATCTATTATCTCTTGAGGCTTTTCTGAAAATGGCCCGTATTGCTGCCTCCAATTTAATAAATCAGTAGTTGTAAATGGAACGTATTGCAACATTGAGACATTTGAGTTGTCTGGTCCAGGAACTAAAATTTCTCTTAAAGGGGCGATGATTTCTTCTATCTTTGGTTTAGTTTTGTTTTTATTTCTTGTTCTGCTAGAAACTGGTGTTTCTCTTTCATCTCTATCCAAGTCCTGTGTTTGAACTCCCTGTTCTGTTTTTATCTGTTCCTCCGCTCCGGCTTCTGGTTTAAGGTGGACTT
>NW_015387686.1:256047-267757 GCF_001527695.2 Protobothrops mucrosquamatus
TACAAAGTATCCATGTGCAGAGCGCATTAGGTTGCCACATATTACTGACAGAGAACTTTCCCAGTGAATTTTCCCAGTGATTATGCATTACATCATTGTTCTAGCAATTATGCAGACACATCATTATTGCAGTTATGCAGACAAATCATTATTCTAATAATTGTTCAATTTACTATATTATTCTATTATTATATTATTATCATAGGGGACTAGAATGCTAAAGTAGGAAGCCAAAAGATAAATGGAATAAGAGGCAAGTTTGGCCTTGGAGTACAAAATGAAGCAGGGCACAGGCTGACAGAATTTTGTCAAGAGAATACGATGGTCATGGCAAACACTCTTTTCCAACAACCCAAGAGACGGCTCTACATATAGACGTCACCAGACGGTCAACACAGAAATCAGATTGACTATGTGCTCTGCAGCCAAAGATGGAGAAGCTCTCTACAGTCAGTAAAAACAAGACCAGGAGCTGACTGTGGCTCAGATCATGAGCTTCTCATTGTAAAATGTAGGCTTAAATTGAAGAAAATAGGGAAAAACACTAGGCCACTCAGGTATGAACTAAATCATATCCCTGATGAATATACAGTAGAGGTGACAAATAGATTTAAGAAATTAGATCTGATAGACAGAGTGCCTGAAGAACTATGGACGGAGGTTCACAACATTATACAACAGGTAGCAACTAAAACCATCCCAAAGAAAAAGAAATGCAAGAAAGCAAAATGTCTGTCTGAGGAAGCTTTGCAAATAGCTGAGGAAAGAAGGAAAGCGAAAGGCAAGAGAGAAAGGGAAAGATTACATCCAATTGAATGCAGAATTCCAGAGAATAGCTAGAAGAGATAAGAATGCCCTCTTAAATGAACAGTGCAAAGAAATAGAAGAGAACAATAGAATAGGGAGGACCAGAGATCTCTTCAAGAAAATTGGAGATATGAAGGGAACGTTTCATGCAAAGATGGGCATGATAAAGAACCAAAATGGCAGGGACCTAACAGAAGCAGAAGAGATTAAGAAGAGGTGGCAAAATTACACAGAAGAATTATACAAAAACGAGCTTAACGTCCCAGATAATCACGATGGGGTGGTCACTGACCTCGAGCCAGACATATTAGAAGGGGCGTTATCTTACCTGAACGCCTTTTCTCAGCATGATGATGGAGAATCCACGAATAGGTTTACTTCATCCTCCTGCCCAATTAGACTAAGTCTGTCAAACTTGCCATGTCTCCTCCTAAGCTAGAGTACCATTCAGTCACGATGCAGGTGAAGCTATTGACGACAGTCCGACGTGTTGGCTCTCCTACCCCTGACACAGGACCTGACAGACACTAGAGGGGCGGGTGTGGATTCTCCATCATCATGCTGAGAAAAGGCGTTCAAGTAAGACAACACCCCTTCTCCAGCATGAAGATGGAGAATACACGAATGGGACATACCAAAGCTGCCCTGTCTCTATGGGAGGGAATCAGTCTGGGACTGTGTCCCATTTGATGACACTACCTGCTGGAGCACTCTCCACCCGAATGAGGCATCCGCGGAGGCAAATTTATCCAGTTATTAGTGCCTCACGAATGGGAAAGGCGAGGACCAAGTTGCCGCTCTACAGATATCCCCAATGGATGCTTGCGTTGCCTATGCCGTTGATGTTGCAGCGCTGCGGAGTGAGCAGTGATATGGCCTGGAACTGACAGGGAATGCGACTGGTACACTCGTGCAATGCAAGCCTTGATCCACCTGCCTATAGATGATGACAAAATCTTCTGCCCCATGGAAGAGGGTTGAAAGGAGATAAAGAGTGCTTCTGACTTGCGAAAGGCTGAAGTCCGCTTGATGTAATGGCATAATGCCCTGCGAACGTCCAAGGTGTGTCATTGACATTCCAAGCCATGAGATGGACAAGGACAAAAGTCTGGTATTATCACCTCCTGCGTCCTGTGGAACAAGGTATTCACCTTAGGAACAAATGACAGATCCAATCGAAGGACCACCCTGTCATTATGAAACAGACATAGGTCCTCCCTGACCGAGGAGCTGCCAATTCTGAGATGCGTCTGGCCGACGTAACAGCTACCAAGAAGGCCATCTTCATGGTTATGAACCGTAGTGTACAGGTCTCAATGGGCTTAAATGGTGGTGAGGTAAGAGCCTGTAAGACCGGCGGCAGTTCCCAAGAGGGATAACGATGAACCACAGGCAGCTTGGTGTTAGTTGTTCACTTGACAAAGGAGCGCACCATGGGGTGTTGAGCCAATGGCGTTAAATTGTCACATGTAAACACCGTAGATAGAGCCGCCACCTGCCTGCGGATGGTGTTGGGTGCCAAGCTCTTGTTGAGCCCTTCCAATAAATACTCCAGGATTCTCGGGATGGTGATGGCCGAGAGATCGAATTGGTTCCTAGTGCACCAGTGGCAAAAATTTGTCCATGTGGAGTCATAAATCCTGATCGTTGAGGGGCGTCTGGATACCTGAATCATGGCGATTACCCCCGTCAAATAGGATTTCCAGATCAAAAGCTGCCATTCAAGTAACAGGTGATTAACTGGAGCCACTGAGGATCTGGATATTGCAGGGCTTCCTGGCTGAGAGCAGTGCGACCTGGGGGGATCCTCCACAGGGGAGAGATGGAGAGAGCCATGAGGTCGGCAAACCATGGGCATCTTGGCCAGTGTGGAGCAACCAGGATCACCTCCGCCCATTCCTGCAGTATTTTCCAGACGACAGCCAGGATCAGAGGAAGAGGAGGAAAGGCATACAGCAGTTCCCTGGGCCAAGGACTGCGGAGGGCATCTGCTCTCTCTGCTCCTGGGAATGGGAACCGTGAGAAGAATCTTGGAAGCTGGGAATTCACTGGGGAGGTGAACAAGTTCAGTAGCGGGTTGCCGAACCTCTCCAATATCTTCCTGAAGAGATTGGGGTGCAGGCGCCACTTGGAATGATCTACTGTCGACCTGCTTAAGTAGTCCATCTGCTGGTTTGCCTCTCTCTAGATGTGTTCCGCCCTGAGGGAGGAGAGGTTGGCCTCTGCCCAAGAGCCCAACAACTGGGCCTCGGCCATGAGGGATCTGGATCGGGTACCCCCCTGGGGCTTTCACTGGCTCACATGGGCTTTCGCTGTCACATTGTCCGTGAGTACTAGGACATGTTGTCCCGCCATGTTGTTGCTGAAGTGGCGTAGGGCCAAATGTATGTCTCTGAGTTCCAACCAGTTTATATTGTGTTCCAGGTCCGACCGGGACCACCAGCCCTGAGCCAACTGGGAACCTAGGTGCGCTCCCCTGCCAAACAGGTTGGCGTCCGTGGTCAGGGTAAGCTGGACTGGTTCCTTGAACAATGAACCTCTGGATACTGCTGGGGAAGTCCACCTCTGAAGAGAAGTTAGGGTTTGAAACAGGACCCTGACCTTCTGGTTGGAAGAGCTGGTGCCCAGTCTTTGAAATGGGAGCAAAAACCATTGCAGGTTTCTGGAGTGTAGTCTGGCCCATGGCACTATCACCATGCAAGAAACCATCTTCCCTAACAATTGGGAGAGGGTGACCAGTGTAACTACATGCTCCCTTTGGACCCAGAAGACCAGGGTTCGGATACTGTCCTTGCGCTCCCGAGATACATAGACCATGCAATGTCTTGTATCTATGATCACGCCCAGGTGGAGGAGGCGGGTGGAGGGAGCTGTCTGGCTCTTCTGGAAATTTACTGAGAACCCGTGGTCTTGAAGGGTCCTGATGGACAAAGTCAGGTCTGACTTAGTCGCCTGAATGGAGGTGGACTGGATAAGGATGTTGTCCAGGTAACACTGGATGCGTACCGGGACCAGTCTCAGGTGAGCAGCTAATGCTGCCAAGATCTTGGTAAATACTCTTGGAGCAGAAGAAAGGCTGAATGGCAGAGCCCTGTACTGATAATGGTGGTTTTTGTAACAGAACCTGAGGAACCTCCGATGGTTGGGGAGGATAGGGACATATAAGTATGCTTCCATGAGGTCGATAGACGTCAGGAAATCGTCCCTTCTGATGCTGGCCAGAATGGACTGAAGCGTCTGCATCTTGAATTTTTTGTAGACAAGATGAGAGTTTAGCCCCTTTAGATCGAGTATTGCTCTCCATCCTCCCGAGGCATTTGGAACAACAAAGAGGATGAAGTAGAAGCCCTTTTTTATTTGTCCAGCCGGTACTGGTTCGATGGCCCTTATTTCTGAGAGGTGGTGAATGGCCTCGCTCATGAGTCTTATCTTGACCGGATTTTTGGGAGTTGGGCAAGAAATGAATCGTTCTGGAGGATGGGATAAAAACTCGAGGACAAGGCCGTGCCTTATGGTGTTGAGCACCCAGGCATCTGTGGTGGTGGTTTCCCATTCGCAAATGAAAAACGTCAGTCTGCCACCTATTGGGAGGGCCGTCCTGAAGTCACTTGTTTCTTCTGAAAGGACGGCCTCCCGTGCCTCGAAAGGGCTGTTTGGCCTGGAATTGTTGTCTGGGCTTGGGAGCGTTCTGCTCTGATTGGCAATCAGGCCTAGGGAAAAAGGAGCGGGGAGGCTGGACCCACTCTGATCCTGACCTTGATCGAAATGGCGGCCTGTGAGAGTACGGGTTAGACTTTCTGTCTGCCCGTCTGGCGAGGTGGGCCATCACCTTGCATTTGTCCCTGTTCTCCACTAGGTAAGAGTTGAGGGCCTCTCCAAATAGTTGTCCACCTCAGTAAGGCACGATCGCTAGGCGCCACTTTGGTTTTAAGTCCGCTTGCCATTGTTTGAGCTATAGGAGTCTGCGGGCTGTAACATTTGAGGCTATGGCTCGAGATGAGAATCTGGTGGCGTGCAGTGATACATCCGCCATGTATTCCGATGTCACCACTAACTTACCCAGGTTCTGGTGAGCGTGAACCTGCTCCAGGGGAATCATGGCCTGGAGCTCTCAAAACCATATGATAGAGGTTCTGGAGAAGAAGGAGGTGGATGTAGACATCTTTACCAACCATGCCAAGGCTTGGTGAGACCTGCATAAGGAAAATTTTCAGATTTTCTATCCTCCACATTTAAGGTCTCAGCCATGTCCCCTGATACAGTGGAGGAAGAAAAGAGTGGTGTTAGAGAGTCATCAACAACCGGAATCTCCAGGAGTTCCGATAAGGCTGGGGTGACATTGAATAACTTCTTGTCCGTTCCCTCTGGAGCAGGGAGGGTGCCAGGAGCCCCCCATTGCTTCTGAATAGCATTCAGAAAGAAGGGAGGGCAAGGGATATGCCTTTGAATAACTTTGGGCTTGGAGAACAGTGGATTTGAGTCTTGGCTGGTGGAAGGAACCGGTTGAGACTCCTGATCAGGACTAATCTTGGCCGAGGTGGTTGCCTTAAGGAGTAGTGACTTAAACAGCGATGGGTCAAATAGACCTACAAAGGGAGAAGGGTACAGAGAAGATTCCTCATCCTCTGATAATTGTATGTCCCTTGACTCATACTCCTCGGAGTATGAATCTCTATCCTGAGAGGACCGGTCAGAAGAGACAGAACACGGGTATTCTGGGGCTTCCGTCTGGGGGCAAGATGGTGTCATTGGTGCCACAAATTCGGGTTTGGGCCTCTGGAGGAATGAGGAGGCCATACCCTGGGCAAATGCCTGAGCGAGTAACGTCTGAAGCTGTTCTGGCCACAACCCTTGAGGTTCGATGGGATGAAGTCCAGCTGCTGTGGGCGTGAATGTGGCCTCTGGCCCTGACTGAACCCTGGGTGAAGGAGCCACCCATTGAGGGCATGGTTCCTGGTTGAGGGGTAGCATGTCCCCCTGTCTGGCATCTCTTTCCAGAGACCAGGCCCATTGGGCCAGGAAACTGGAGGGGGCAATTTGCGGGTTAAAGACTGAACCCTCATTCGAAACCGGGGAAGTGTAGACCATTGCACTTGTGTTCAACTGCTGAACCTTGGAAAATTGCTTCTCTAAGGCTAGGTGTCTCCTGCTGGCCTCCTTCTCAGCCGTCTTAGAGGGCTTCTTGCCCAAAATAGCTTTGGCCTTGGCCTTAAGCTTCCCTGCAGCTTCCAGTTTGGAGGACTTGCGCTTCTTTGGAACAGGAGTGCTGGGCGTACCCTGCACGGTCTGAGGTACCGCGTTGTCCGCCATCATAAGGGAGATATCTCAGTGGTGTTCTGAGAGGAATCTCAAGGTAAAGGAGCAGAGCACTGGGTTGTGACAGTGTGTCAAAGAGCTGGAAACCAGCGAGTGCTCTAGGTAATGATGGCCGCAGGACCAACTTAATGGACTCTTGTACACCTATAAAGCTCCTGATGGTTGAGATACCAGATAACGTACCCGTAGCGTACTGGTCAGGCTTACAGTGGTGGCAAAAGCAGCAGTTGGTGACAGTCAGCACACACGTAGCTCACTTGGTGGCGGCAAGATCACCTCAGTGATACAGGGCCTGCGCACTGGACCTAGGTGGTGGCGGCAATGCCAAAAGGCGGGCCAGTGCACTCTAATATTGTGGCAATTGGAGAAGCACTGGGGCCTGGGCTGTTGTGATTGACTGCCCCCTGGGGGGGAATTGAGAGCTGCACAGGCTGAGCTGGTCCCTCTGCTTATTGTGTCTCTTGCCTGGAGTTTGTAAGCCCCTTGTTAGGCTCAAATCCAGGTCATCTCTCACCCGTTGTATTTAAAACCTCCTTAGCGATGCCTAAAATGGCAGCCGTTGCCTCGATCGTTTGGGGAGAGCAGATGATGACCTGGAGGGATAAAGATCATAAAGGCCCCCTTTTGGCTAGTTAGGTCCTGAGGAAGGACTGCCCATTAGATTCCTGCTATTTGAAAGTTGAAATTAGGCCAAAGAAATTTTCACGAAAAACCCGGCCACCACATGGCTTTCAAAATGGTGGCTGCGACAAGCCCGCCGAAAATAGAATGATTGTCGGGGCCTTTATGCTTCTGCAGCTTGGCTAGCTAGCTCCTAGGGAGGACAGCCAATGATTGCTGGAACTCGAGAGTTGAATTTAAGCAAAGGAAACTTGCAAGAAAGGAAAAACGGGTCCCCACGTGGCTCTCAAAATGGCGGCCGCGACAAGCCCACTGAGTACAAAGTGATCACCAGGGGCTTTTTCTGAAGCCGCAGCTCAGCTTTTCAGGCCAATGGCCCGATAACGTTCCATGCTGCTGCAGGCGATCGAGGTGAGATTGAGTTTCAGCTGAAAGGAGGAAGCTGGCTTCGTACAAAAAAAACCCCTTCCCCCAGGATCTGAGGGAAAGCTGAATGGAGAAGAGAGGAAAAACCACTTAGCGGTCTTGTTTTTCACAGCGCTGATCCTAGCGCTGCAAGGAGAGAAGGGAAATCCACGAATGGTAAAAACCATACAACCTGCAAAATCTGTCAAACTGGAGCCAACAATTTAGCATCCTGCTGGGCATGAGACTAAGTCGTGACTGGGTGGTACTCTAGCCCAGGAGGAGGCATGGCAAGTTTGACAGACTTAGTCTAATTGGGCAGGAAGATGAAGTAAACCCATTCGTGGATTCTCCATCTTCATGCTGGAGAATGTGAAGTGAAATGGGCCTTAGGAAATCTGAGCAACAACAAAGCTAGTGGAGGTGACAGTATTCCAGCTGACAGTATTCAAAATCTTAAAAGACGATGCAGTAAACATGCTACCCTCAATTTGCCAGCAAATTTGGAAAACTCAACAGTGGCCACAGGATTGGAAAAAGTCAGTTTACATTCCAATTCCAAAGAAAGGCAATACCAAAGAATGTTCCAACTATCGCACCATTGCACTCATTTCACATGCTAGTAAAGTTATGCTTAAAATCTTACAAGCTAGACTCCAGAAGTATGTGGATCAAGAACTATCAGAAGTACAGGTAGGATTTCGAAGAGACAGAGGAACTAGAGATCAAATTGCCAACATACGCTGGATCATGGAGAAAGCTAGGGAGTTCCAGAAAAACATCTACTTCTGCTTCATTGACTATGCTAAAGCCTTTGATTGTGTGGATCCAACAAATTGTGGCAAGTTCTTAAAGAGATGGGAGTACCAGACCATCTTATTTGTCACTTGAGAAACCTATATGTGGGTCAAGAAGCAACAGTGAGAACTGGACACGGAACTACTGATTGGTTCAAAATTGGGAAAGGAGTCCGGCAAGGCTATATTCTGTCGCCCTGCCTATTTAACTTATATGCAGAGCACATCATGAGAAAGGCAGGGCTAGATGAAGCAAAAGTTGAAATTAAGATTTCCGGGAGAAATATCAACAACCTATGATATGCAGATGATACCACTCTAATGGCAGAAAGGGAAGAGGAACTAAAGAGCCTCTTGATGTAGGTGAAGAAGGAAAGTGCAAAGTTGGCTTGAAACTCAACATTAAGAAAACCAAGATCATGGCATCCGGCCCTCTCAATTCCTGGCAAATAGATGGGGAAGAAATGGAGGTAGTCACAGATTTTATTTTCCTAGGCTCCAAGATCACCGCAGATGGGGACTGCAGCCAAGAAATTAAAAGATGCTTGCTCCTGGGGAGGTTTCGATACCGTTTAGATCTGTCGTATGATTTTTCGTCTCTGTAGTGGGACGGTTGTTTTCATACATATCAGTTCCGGTACCAAAAGGGTCAACGTTACATACCGACACTTTCAACCTGGTATTCTTTCCGACTCGCGGTTTCTTAACTCCGGAAACTTGATACCACGACCTCTTCTGAGGAGCGAGTCCCCTGGACTGCAAGACGTTCAAACCGGTCAGTCCTAGAAGAGGTCAACCCTGACTTCTCTTTAGAAGGCCAGATCCTGAAGTTGAAACTCAAATACTTTGGCCACCTAATGAGAAAGAAGGACTCACTGGAGAAGAGCCTAATGCTGGGAAAGATTGAGGGCAATAGAAGAAGGGGACGACAGAGAATGAGGTGGATGGATGGAGTCACTGAAGCAATAGGTGTGAGCTTAAATGGACTCCAGAAGATGGTAGAGGATAGGAAGGCCTGGAGAAACGTTGTCCATGGGGTTGCGATGGGTCGGACACGACTTTGCAACTAACAACAACAACAACAATGTACAAACCATTTCTATAAGAATACACCTATCTGATTAACAAAAACAAAATCAAGTTTTCATTTTCTTTTTCATTGCAAAGAGTTTCAAAATAGAACGTAGCTTAAATGTATTATCATCTTTGGATAAAAGGATCAGTTTAACAATGTCTGCTTCTCTTTGCTGAGGGGCGGGTAATACATATCTCTATTGACTCATTCATCTTTATCCTAATTCATATTAAAAGAATCCTCAATATAGATTCAATCTTTTTTTAACCCTAAAGGGAGAAAACACTTTTCCTAGTTTTAATATTTACTAATTTTAAGCAATACTGAAATATTATATATAAAAATGAAAACAGAACAACAACAACAACAACAAATCTTCATTTTAAAACCATAACTACATTAGGGCTTTCACAGTTTTACAAAAGGAACAAACAGACAAACAAACAAAGCAAACACAGACACACACACACCAAAAAAAAACCCCAGAGGACATACTTTACAAACTTATTGTATACATATAAAGCTACCTTAATGCTTTCTTTCAATATATACGGTATATCAAAACTTATAAAAATCCACCCTAATTAAATCATTACATTTAAGCCACTCCCTCCAGCTTGTCTTCATAGAATTAGTTTTTTTTCCTCTCAAGGGTGTCACTTTTCTTCAAGGAGTTCTCAGCCTGTAAAGGTCCCATCTCTAAGATGTCAATCATATCTTTCTTTCTCAAAAAATTATCCACCTTGTTGATGTCCGTAAGGAAAAAGTCCCAAACATGACCTCTTAAGAGTTGTAAATGTACTCGACACTCTTGTTTCAGTTGCACTGGGAGGCTTTTATTCAAACCATCATCACAATAGAAACTGATGTCAGATTTATATCCCAAAGGTAGGTTATTTGCGTTATCCAGCATTTGTAGAGTTGACACAGTAGGTTGATAGTTTCCTACAGTGGGTTGATAATCCTTTTTAATCTCCTCTGTATCATTGACATCTTTAAACCCTAGAGAATTTATTGTATATTTGATTTTCTGTATAGACTTTTGAAAAATGTCTTTTATATCTTTAATAACAGATGCCAGTTCAGAATTGGACCTCTTCATGTTTAACTTCAGCTCCCTCTAGTGGTCAAAAAATCTTCCTTCCTTCCTTCCTTCCTTCCTTCCTTCCTTCCTTCCTTCCTTCCTTCCTTCCTTCCTTCCTTCCTTCCTTCCTTCCTTCCAATGTAGTAAATTATAAGTCACAACTTTTATCCTTATATTTCACAAGAAAAAGTACTCCACGCTTCCTTCTTTTGGCTGCCTTCAGCAACCCTCTTCCCTGTCATTTAACAACAAAGGAATCTCAAAAATGGCAAGTGGCTTCAAACAGGAGTATTAAGCTGTAGTTAAAGAGATCCTCTTTTAGCTCATAGAGGCAATAAACTCATAAATTGATTAAGAAACGAAGGGCACAGCTTATTATCCATTTGAAAAATAAATTCCAAAAAGGCTGTTTTATCCAACTCTGACGGGATTTCTGCTCTACCTCCCAGCTTCAGCTCACCTGCTGTCCTGAAGCACAGCTTCTAAAACGGCTTGCAGACTGATGCTGTTATCGGAGGGTCTTGAGGGATGATTCTGAGACACTCCCTAATCCAGGAGGGTCAAATAAACAAGAGAAAGCCTATTCCTTCTATTGCTGAATTGGAAAGATGACAGTACAGAGAAAGAAGACTCTCAGGGGTGTCAGCTGTGGCCATGTCTTCACTGGAAGTGGAGAACCTATACTATTTCAAACACATGACTGTCCTGTCTTTTCTTAAAAATCTCCAGTGATGAAGAACCTACAACCTCTGAACACAAGCTGTTCCACTGGTTAATTCTCCTCACTGTTAAGACTTCTTGTTGTTGTTGTGCCATATCCGTTATCAGACGTTGGCGATCATGTTGGCAATCCTTTTTTTATCAGCAGCCGCATGAAAAAGTGCTGCTGAGTTTTGTCCAAACCAGTCCCTTAGATTTTGAAGCCATGATGTCTTCTTCTGCCTGGACCTCATTTGCCTTCAATCTTTCCCTGGAGGATTAAATGGAGTATGCCGTATTTTCCTGGGTGTCGCATCACATGTCCAAAATATTCTAATTTTCATTTTTTAATTGTTTTGATGATTTCCCTTGGCTTTCCCAAGCGGCTTATCACCTCCTCATTTCTGATCTTGTCAACCCAGCTTATACATAACAGCCGCCTGTAAATCCACATTTCAAAGGCTTCTAGTCTCTTCAGATGGCCTTCTGTCAGAGACCAACTCTCTACTCCAGGGGTAGTCAACCTTTTTATACCTACCGCCCACTTTTGTATCTCTGTTAGTAGTAAAATTTTCTAACCGCCCACCGGTTCCACAGTAATGGTGATTTATAAAGTAGGGAAGTAACTTTACTTTATAAAATTTATAAAGCAGAGTTACAGCAAGTTAAAGCATATAATAATAATTACTTACCAATACTTTATGTCAGACTTTCGCTAAGTTTGGCAGAATAAATCTTTATAAAACAACTTACTGTAGTTAAATCTATCTTTTTATTTATACTTTGCATACATAGAAGCATGAAGTCTGATGAAATTACATTTAATTAATTAAATTATTAATGAGATCCCTGAGGCTGATGCTGCGAAACTAAATACTGGATATCTGGCTCAATTTTTGTAAGGAA
>NW_015387686.1:269356-272813 GCF_001527695.2 Protobothrops mucrosquamatus
ATATTTTGTTTGAAGCTGTAGGCACGTGCTCACTCTCACAAATCTAATTGCGTACTGACCAGTGCGACCGCAAAGAAAAGAGCCTGCGCTGTGTATCGTCGTCTGCGCATGCCTCTTGCGCATCGTGGATTAGGTTTGGGGGGGCGCCGGCTACCAGCTCTGCTTGTCTGTTACAGCTGGGTGGTGTGGGGGGAGATGCACGAGCTATTCTGAGACGAGGCTCTTTTGTTTGCGGTCGCACTATAGCGCCATTTAATTTCACTTACATAACGTGAACTAAACTTATGCGCGGGCGATACAAATAGTATATTTTCAGAAATTTAAATTGTCACGGGGAATTTTATGAAAACCTAATGAAAATGTTTTTAAATAACGCTATGAAAAATTTTTTAAAAGTCAATTAAATTTTTTAAAAAAGGAAAGTGCTTCAGTATCAGACAAAACCCTTACCGCCCACCATGAAAGCTGGAACGCCCACTAGTGGGCAGTAGGGACCAGGTTGACTACCACTGCTCTACTCCATAGAGCAGGATAGAAAAGACATTTTCTGTTAAGACATTTCTCCTTAATTCCAAATTTTAAGATTCCTTAAATCCAGAGTGCTGATGATCTTATTATATCATTTATTTGGGAAAATATTTATCCCATTAAGACTGGACAACTGCTAATTCACAGAAGCATTTCTTTTAGAGCAATCTGATTTTCCTGATGTTAAGTCCGGAGAATAATGGCGCTTGAGACGAAGCATTTCTAACAAGTCTTTATTCTCTGCTTCCATTCTACGAACAACCCGAGCAGAGGCACGCAGGCCTCTATTTATACCTTCAGATCCCCGGGCAAATTCAACCAATCACAATACTACCTTTTCCCGCCTTGCGCATGCGCGCAAGGCCGGCGCCACTCAGTCTGGTCCCGGGCAGCTTCTGCAAATGCCCAGGACTCTTGCAACGTCCCGAGCCTGCCTTTGCAGGCTCAGGACACAACACCCCTTCCCCCCAGATGAAATAAGAATGCGCCCACATGGACGCCATTCAAGTGATGGTAATATAATAAGTTAATGTCACACAGTGCATAAGGTGTGGACTGTTCCTTTGAACCGGACCCAGTGGCTCACCCTTGTTACCTTACAATCAACCAGCCTGGACCTTTAGTTCGGTTATTGCTATTGACCTGCTCACCTTACGTAATCGGCTAGGTATTTGGGAGGGCCTCTTACCCTGAGCGACCTTCTTGGACCTGGGGAGTCTATATTGTTTTCCCCGTTGCTACTTGAACTAGGTGAGTTGGCCTGTGGATGACTGGTGACTTCAGTTTGACTTTCCTGCCCGCTTCTTGTATTTGAGCAGTCAGGGCCCTGTTGATCGCTAAACCTGGTTGACCTACCCTCTATGGAGTTTTCTAACCCCTCTGAACTCATTGCCATGTTTCCTGACAGACTGAGGTTTTCCTGGCTCGTTTCTGTAGTGATAGGGTCTAGGGATGCCTCCCTGTTATCCCTGATGCATGAGGACAACCTTCTATGAGCCCTTTCAGCAAGGGACGTGTTCCCCCTTTGTTTTGCCTGCTCTCTTGCATGTTGTGAGTTGTGAGTATGCTCCCAGGTGTTCTCCGTGTCTGGAGTATTGTTTGTAAGGGGTGGAAAATTAGTCTGCCACCGGTGGGACTCCCAGGCTGGAGTGTGTGGGGGGGTGTCTGTGTACCCCTTTTCCCAAGAACTGCTACTTGAAGTACCTGTGGAACTTGGGTGTTGAGAACCCGTTTCACTCCCCACAGCCATTGTTGGCTGTTGAGTTTGATTCCCAGAATGCATTCCCCATTCCTCCTCCCCCCCTAGAGGAGACTGAGAAGGAACCATAGCCGCGTCTCGTCTCACACGTAGCTGATCAATGTGGCGGTGAAGAACGCGGCCGTCTGCCAGGGACACCTCGTAGGACAGAGGCCTCGAGACCTTGCAGACCACAGCTGGGACCCAGAGGTGGCCAGGCCCGTAATTCCTGGCCCAGACAGGATCACCTTCACGTAGGACCCTTGGTGGGTGTGGCTGAGACACCTGTGCAGCTACACATTCCGGATGCAGCCTGTCCAATTTAGTCACGAGCCGACGACCCCAACGGAGTTCGGCCGGGCACTTACCCATGGCAGTGCACGGAGTAGTACGATGTGCCAAAAGAAAGTCAGCCAACCTGTGATGCCAATTGCTGTAAGTCAGCTTCTTAAGGGTGTCCTTGGTGATGCGGACCATCCGTTCAGCCTGACCGTTGGTGGAAGGATGGAAGGGAGCCGAAGCAGCGTGGCGGATCATGTTGGTCCGAAGAAATCCCTGAAACTCAGTAGAAGTAAATTGAGGACCGTTATCCGACACTAAAATATCTGGCAGCCCGTGTGCAGCAAAAATGTTTCTCAACACTTGAATAGTCTTGGCGGCTGTGGTAGAAGACACAGGCACGACCTCCAGCCATTTGGAATGGCTATCAACAACAATCAGGAAGAATTGACCCTGAAAGGGCCCAGCGTAATCTACATGTATTCTAGACCATGGAGTGTGTGTTTCCTCCCACCTGTGTACAGGGGCCTGGGGCATTTCAGGCCTGGACTGTTGGCAGGCATGACACCCATGGACTTGAGACTCGATGGCCCGGTCAATTCCAGGCCACCACAGATGGCTGCGTGCAAGCGCCTTCACCCTGACAATTCCAGGGTGGCCCTCATGTAATGAAATCAAGATTCTAGCCCTCAATGAGGCCGGGATCACAACTCTCGATCCCCAGAGGAGGCAGCCATTGAAAGTGGACAACTCGTGCCTCTTGACCCAAAAACGTTGAAATTCCTCTGCAGGGCACCTGTCAGGCCACCCAGATAGAACCCATGACAGCACGCGTTTGAGCGTGTGGTCAGTGGCAGTTTCAGCAACCACTTCCCTGGCATTGAGGGGACATTCAGGCAACTCCTGAATGGACAATATGTGTATAGCAGGAGCGGGATCAGGCTCCACAGTAGGTAATGGCAGCCTACTTAAAGCGTCTGCATGACCCATTTCCTTGCCAGGCTTATGGACCAGTGAATAGTCATAAGCTGAGAGGAAGATGGACCAACGCAGCATACGAGGGGACAGGATATGAGGAGTCTGTTTGGAGGTAGTGAATAGCCCCAGCAAAGGCTTGTGGTCTGTGAAGACCGTAAAATAGCGGCCATAGATAAAGTCATGGAACTTTTTAATGCCAGCCACCAGAGCCAAAGCCTCCCTGTCAATTTGAGCATAGTTGCGCTCAGCAGCAGATAAGGTCCTAGAGTAGTAAGCCACAGGGACCTGAGTCCCATCAGCCATCAAATGGCTAAGAACAGCGCCCACACCGTAGGGTGAGGCATCACAAGCCAGACACACTGGCAACTGCTCATTAAAATGAGCCAACACCGCATTGGATGTAAGCAAGGCTTTAACCTCATTGAAACTGGCCTC
>NW_015387686.1:273945-279102 GCF_001527695.2 Protobothrops mucrosquamatus
CACCCTGTTTTGGCTGGGCACCCTGGTACCTTTCAGATTCAATTCTTCCTTCGGTTGTACCTTCTGTCGACCCAGGCAGACCGCAGCGATGTGGCCCTTCTTTCCGCACGCTCGGCAAATGGCGGAACGGAACCGACATTCCGCTCGCTTGTGGCGTCCACCACATCCGAGGCAACGAAGCTCAGCTGGGCCCTTGTCCAGACGATCTTTGGACCTCCTCCCAGCTGCTTGGTAAAGCTTGTCCACCTCTTCTTCAGGATCTTCGTCCGAATCCTCGCGCATGTCTTCCTTGTGAATAGTGGCAGTCTCTGGAACGTTTCGCTTAGGCCACATGTTCTTGACCGCCCCACCTGCAGCTTCTTCAGCTGAAACCTCTCGCAGAGCATCTTGGAATGAGACATCTTCCCTGGCGAACAGCCTCTGCTGTAATTCTGTGTTCCTCAGTCCGCACACAAAACGATCGTGCAGTCTTTCCTCTAAGTCCTTGAAGTCGCACGGTTTAGCTGCTCTTCTCAAGGCCGCAACGTAATCTTTCGCTGATTCTCCAACTCGCTGATCTCTCTGTTGAAATGTGTGCCTCCAAGCCATGATAGATTGCTTGGGCTGGAAATGTTCCTTTTAAAGTTTTCTTCAGGTTGGAGTATGATACCGTTTCCAGTGAGTCCGGGGCGATTAAGCTCTCGGCGATCTCAAAGGCGTCTTGCCCACAAATGCACAACAATGTGGCAGCCTTTAAGCCTTCCTCCCGAATCTGGTTTATGCGGAAATACGTCTCGACTCTTGCCACATAAGATTCCCACCTCTTGGGGTGAGAGACATCGAATTCCGCTAAACGCCCAACTTTCGCCATGATCGAGGATCAAGTCTTCTTCTTCAGCCGCACGCACCCTCCAGCGATTTCGTACTGGCAGGATAACGCTGACTTCCACGCCGTTTTCTCTTCCGGACTTCTTTGGGTGAGTCTTCAAGCTTCCCTAGCTGTGTAGACTGAATCCCATCCTCGTCGCCAGTGTTAAGTCCGGAGAATAATGGCGCTTGAGACGAAGCATTTCTAACAAGTCTTTATTCTCTGCTTCCATTCTACGAACAACCTGAGCAGAGGCACGCAGGCCTCTATTTATACCTTCAGATCCCCAGGCAAATTCAACCAATCACAATACTACCTTTTCCCGCCTTGCGCATGCGCGCAAGGCCAGCGCCACTCAGTCTGGTCCCGGGCAGCTTCTGCAAATGCCCGGGACTCTTGCAATGTCCCGAGCCTGCCTTTGCAGGCTCAGGACACAACACCTGATGCACCATTTCCAAAGGAAAATGAAGCAATAAAGCTTTCTTGTCACTAAAATTGCAGAAGTTAAATCATTTAAATAAGTAACATACAGAGACACCCTATTCCTTCAGAGTTAGTGGGCAAGGAGAGAAGATTGTCATGTGGGTTAAATATTATACCAAAAAATCTCTTGAGTCCCTGTGGTTATTGTTGTAACAATAGAATTTATTTCAGTTGCAACAGAGAATGGTCATATCTGAAATGCCTGTTAAGTCTTCTTTCTTTCTATACAAATTACTTTTTTTTTAAATTAAAATACTTGGCTTTTCTAGAATGTTGCTGAATATGCAAAGAATTCCTTAACCTCAAAAAGGAAATTGAGAGTGTTGAAGGAAAAGTCTTCATCATGGTTCAGTCCAAGCCAGGAATAAACAACATGGTAACTGCTTTAGAAAGAAGTTTGTAGTTTATTGAAGAGGAGAGCCAGACAAAAAGATGGCTCTGGAAGAAAAGAGAGTGAGCACATGTAGGGAGTGGGTTTTTAGACCTTCTTGAGCCTTTTGTTTGGAGTTGTTCCTGTTGCATGAACTTTGACCTGAATCTGAGTGTGCCTTTCTAGTATTCTGATGGTGGTGGGTTAATCCTATTATGTCCCAAAGGTCATATCCTGCTTCCCTGGGACTGTGGCTGATGACTCTTAGATTTTTGGTGTTGATTCTAGGGATCTTTCTTCCTAATCCCAGTTTCCTGATTCCAGTCTTTCTGACAAGATTATCACATCTGCAATTCTGCAGACTTGGTTTCTGCTTGGGACAGAGAGACTTGGGGGCAGGGTTGGTTTCTGCTTTTAAAATCCTTTAAGGAAATATATTCTGCCTTTTAAATATTTCCAAAAATATTTCTTTCTCTGGGGGGTGACTTCCCACAAGAGCAAATTAACCCTAACCACATATAAACAGGGTCTAAATTTTTTATAAAGGAGCTTGCATTCTCTGTATATAACAATACACTTTGGGATGCCATGAAATCTGATAATCTTTTCAACTCTCTCTCTCTCTCTCTCTCTCTCTCTCTCTCTCTCTCTCTCTCTCTCTCTCTCTCTCTCTCTCTCTCTCTCTCTCTCTCTCTCTCTCTCTCTCTCTCTCTCTCTCTCTCTCTCTCTCTCTCTCTCTCTTTCTTTTCTGAGGCATCCAGGGCATGGATGTCCCAAAGGTGGGGTTTTTTGAAAATTTTTCACATCCAAAGAAGCTTCTTCAGTTCTGACTAAATGGTGGAGAATGGAAGATTTATATTCCTTGCAGTCATCTGATCATTAGCAGTCTTTCTCAGAGTCATTAAAGCCACTTGGAAGCTTATCTGTGCCCTCAGGGTCACCTGAACAGTCAATAGAAGGGAAGGGATATGACACCAGCTATCTCCTGTTTACAACACAATCCTTTCAACAGTTCCAAGACAGTTCCACACCCATTTTCATTATTTAGGTGAACCTCCAAGTGGCCTCATTGACTCTCAGAAAAAGTGCTAATGACTAGATGACTGCAAGGAATATAAATCCTTCCATTCTCCATCATTCACTCAGAACTGAAGAAACGTCTTGGAAGAGAAGAGAAATGTCTTCAAGGAAAAAACAAAGTTTCTTTCTTTCTTTCTTTCTTTTTTCTTTCTTTCTTTCTTTCTTTCTTTCTTTCTTTCTTTCTTTCTTTCTTTCTTTCTTCTTTCTTTCTTCATTGCCTCCTTTCTAAGACTGAGAGAAAGTAACTACTCCTACCCAACTGACTTTTTGCCTAAGGTGAAGGGATTCACAGTCTCCCAGTTTCTAGCCTTGTACCTTTACCACTATACCAAACTGGCTCTCCCACTACTACTTCTGTTATGGCAGAGGTCCCCAACCCCCAGTTCATGGCCTGGTACCTGGCTGTTGCCTGTTGAGAACTGGGCTGAGCAACTGGCACATGAGTGTGTGAAGCTGCATTTGTCCAAGCAGCGCGCATGCACAAAACCATCCCTTCTCTCCCCCCCCCTGCTGCCACCAATCTGCAGACCCAGAAAGGTTGGGGACCACTATGTTATGACATTAGTTATTTTATTCCTTCACACACAAAACATTATTTTGAAACCAACCATGTTCTGTTGCTGTGGACAGAGTATCAGAATCCAAATATATTCCATCTCTAGTTATCAACTATGAAAACCCGCATTTCTGCCTGCTCTGGATTCTGTCATATAATGAAGGGAAGGGGGTGAACAAAGGGGCTTTATGGCCCTCACTTCCTTCAGCCTACTTCAAAGGGACTGGATGTGGATATCACCAAACGGACTAACAATAACAATGAGGGTCATTAGCTTTCATGTAATCCTTTTGGAAGTCTCCTCCCGGCAATGAGGAAAAGAGGGTGAGAATGTAATGCCTGGGATTGTCGCTGGGAGAAGGGGGTGACGGGGGTGTGGCTAATGGGGGATCCCTTAAAACCTTGAATGGGAGAGCTTGGACCCAAGTCCTGTCTAGAATGCCTGCATCCAGCTTTCTCTTAACAAAGATGCCTGTTGGAAGAAATATTCCAGGAGTTCTGTCTTCTTAAGATGCAAAGTGGGGTGGGTCCTTACATTAGACAGGACTTGCAAAATTAGTCCACCTGGAAGGAAGACCCTTGCCAGGGGACTTTGCAAAAACTACCATGTCAGACAGTGGAGCAAGGAAGGGAGAAAACTCCCCGGAAAGGGAGCCGGAAAGTGAGCCGCTGCCCCGGCTGAAACCCTGCCAGCTGTCGGGATCTGAGAGGTCAGAATCCTCAGGAGAAGAGGTAGTGGAGACATGGGACCACAAACCTCGGTGGTCAATGGACGTTGGAAAGAAAGGCGAGTGGGGAAAGAAATCAAGAAAGGTGACTCTGAGACGGGGGCCCAAACAACCAGAATGGAAGCAGGAGATGGAGAAATCCCTGCACGCAAGTGAAGAGGAAGGGAGCTGGGCACCGTACTTGGGCTGGATTCTAGAGAAAGCAATCGACCTAATGAAGCGAACTCTCAGCTCCCTAGGAGAGGGGAATCCTGAGCCCTACGCCCGCCCCAGCTCCTGGAGCCGCAAAGGGACAGACAACGAAGGGGAAGTGGAACCTGCAGCCCCGGGGCATCTACTGATCCAGTAGTCCCCACTCTCTGCCGAACAACAGATGGAAATCTGAATGGAAGAAACTACCACCGAGAACGAAGGCACCGATCCATTCAAAGACGTCCGCCGCTGGAGGTGAAATTCAAAGGGGAGCCAACACGCTTGGTATTCTTCCTAACCCAAGTCCTCAGCTACATGGAGGAATATGGGCAGGACATCCCCAGCGACAAAGCCCGTATCCGGATTGTGCAATCTGCCTTAGACAGGCCGGCCGCAGATTGGGTGGTGAACTTGCACGACTCCAATGCCCCAGAGCTCAACGACTTCAACCGTTTTATGTCCTCCCTGAGAAGACGATTTGAGGACCCCCTGGCTGATCACAAAGCCCGCGAAAGGATAAAAACGATGAGGCAAGGCAAACGCCCGGTAGCCGAATATACACAAGAATTCCGGGCCATTGCCAGCAAACTGAACTGGCCAGAAGATATCCTCCTTAGCCATTTCAAAGACGGACTAAATTATGACCTATATGATGCTTGCCTGCCCCGAGGGGACCCACACCAACTAGAAGAATGGTATGTTTTGGCAGAGGAAGCAGAGATCGACATATTGAAGAGGCACCGCCGAGGAAAACAATGGAGCCGCTCACCGCCTGAGCTGACACGCGAACCAGTGAAACCATTGGCCACGGCCAAGAAGCAACCGGGGTGTTTCAAGTGCGGGAAAGAAGGGCACCGAGCTGTAGAATGCCGCTCAAGAGCCACCCAACACAACCCAAACA